>NC_143264.1:75041822-75206822 GCF_984573655.1 Nuphar pumila | reverse complement strand
TTTTTAGGATTTTTAAAATATTCTTATTAAAAATATATGATTTTTTATGATATGATACATATCTTATTTTGGACCAACCGGATACGAGTTACGATACGCTTTTTACAACCTTGGTTCTGACTTTATTACTAATCAGTGGTACTTCTTTAATTTCATTATAACTTGTTTGATAGACATCACACATTTGCCTAATTAGGAAAAAATGTTCATCCCTATTATTCCCCAAACTACTAGTAAACTTAATGGAGATTGTAGCTTTTGTATTCCCAGTAATATAAGATTAGAACTTCTATCCACAAATATTTATTTTTTGCCTCCTTTTCCTGAGCATTTGGAAGCTACAAAATGTTCATCAAGATTTTTGAACAGAATAAAATATCAGTTTTTAGTTTTTACCTCTATGACAAAGTTATTAGCAATGGTTCCAATGAGCAAAGGAGCAGCGAATGGTAATATCCACGTGCCTATGATCAGTAGCCTGAATAACCATCCTGAGAGTGCTAACCAGAGAAAGGCAAGAGTCTACAAGAAAGGGCAAAATTGCAATTAGCACATAATCTTACAAGTTATACATTCATAGACATAATACAACAACAATTTAACACAAAATCCAAAGGCTCCAATATTACATGACTTTCACAAAAATCACTGTCACAGTTTTTTCCTTTAATTTTTCAGATGTAAGAGAGTAGATTTGACCAATCTATTATATGCACTGGTTAACTAAATATCTGCAAGATCCAGATATGAGGTCAAACATTATGCACCTCATTTTCATTAGGTACCAATAAGAAGTGTAAAATGGATTACAGATGGTTAATTTAGAAGGTATCACTTTGAATTGCTCAACTGCATTCCTCTGCTGAAGTTCAGCGACGACAAAAAAAGCAATCCGTGCAAAAAGCAACTCATTAAATAGCAAGTGTCTCTGTCTTTTACTGTAGCTATCTTTATCTTTGCTTTCAATACAGTCACCAATCTATGTCACATGGATACTCCCTTTTCATCTACCTTATGTCTTAAGCCATATTGCAAAATTCATAAAAATGGTCATATCCCTGTAACCACGTCCTTATCCATGTGACATATTCACCAATGGATGGAATAACTTCCCCTTTCTTCAAATTTAGGTAACCACTGAGAATCTAATCCAAATTAGAGGAGCGAATACCTATTTTAGTTCTAAATTATCACACTCACACATTGTAAAATAATGGCAAGCATAGGCTAAACCATGCTTGAAATTCCTACATGGGAAAACACAAAGAATCCAACTGCAAAAAAGCCAAACTAGCAAGAGCCCAATTATGGTTAAAAATTTATCACACTTGACCTTAACAAAATGATGATTGATAATATAGCCCAAAAACCTTTTGACACCTCTTAATGGGAACTAAGAGACAAATCAGAGTGTAGAGGAGAACATTGAAACTCAAAAAGGAAATAAAGAGTAGAGCAGAAAAGTTCTACTTTACATATAATGCCCTCAAGGGTGTCACACTTAAAAATACATTGATTCCTCAAATCCTCAGCCCAAAGAAACAAGAGAAAGGGAGGACAGTATCCGGGCAGATCAACTAGATCCTGACACCTAAGTATTATTAATAAACAAAACTCCAACTGATCATTACATCTGATCAAACTACCACCGCTTTCTGTTCTCAATTCCCCGCCTTTTGGTTGGAACCTGGGATAGTTTTGGTAAGTGCTATTGTTCTAACCTTTCTTCATCAGGAACTGATATATTTTGCTTTTATTGTAAGTCAAACCGCAAGCCACGTACTTTGTAATTATTGTGCGTCCCCACAATTTATACTTTAGCATTAGCATCTCCCACATACGGCTAAAAGATACATCTGCCTGTTAACCAATAGGCTGGTTTTGAACATAACACTAAGTTCACCGTCCCACACAATAGGCAAACAATAAATTTCCAATGTGTACAATTGTTTGTGAAGATGGGCTCATGCAAGGTAATAAAACAATCCCATCAATCAACACCAAAGAAGCACAAGAATCTATAATTTTCTGGAAACGGAAAAAAAAGTAGGAAAAGGGAACTCGAAGCCTCGAAACACTACTCACTGCGGAGCTCTTGCCCAACGGCGTGTCAAGAAAACCCTTCAATTGCCTCCTGTACTGCAAAATACAAGCAGATAAAATCGCATGGTTAGTAACAGCCAATACTCTTAGATTATCAGATACCAGCTAATTCAACAACCATAGAATGGATTCAAACGAATTTAAAATAGACGCTATGTAATAAAAGAGGGAATTAATCGGATAGAAACCATTTAAAGCCATTACTAATGACCAAATCCTCGTGAAAGCATAGAAGTTGACAAGGAAACCAATCTAATTCAATGTTCATGGCATCACAACATCCACCTAATCACGATTAATCGTTTCTGAAAGGAGATTCACACTTACTCCAGGCCAATTCCGCCGGAAGTCCACGGAGAACGTCCTCCACCTCTGCCCGATGCCAAATTCACTGTCGATTCTCTTGAAATCGTTGGAAGTAGACCGAGCGGCAGCATCGAGCCTATCAGAGATAGAGAAGCGGCTGTCGAGGTCCAAGGCGGTCCTCCGGGCGTTATAGACGAGCTGCTCGATGCCGTCGTTGGCCGCCCGGGACAGATCCCTCAGCTTCTCGCCGGAGACCACGCGCCTCGCGAAGTCCTCGAAATCGCCACGGCTGGTGAAGGCGCGAGCGGTGAGGGCAGGAAGCCGCCGCTGCCGCCACCGTCGGGCGTTGTAGAGCAAGGAGATCCTGGTGGAGGTGGAGGTGGTGCTGGTGGCGGAGTGGAGAGGGCGAAGGAATCTAGGACTAGGGCAAGAGAGGCCGGTGGCCGTCGCCATCAGCAATGGCGGACTCTGAGACGTAACCAACGAGGGAAGCGGGCAGGGATGAGGGTTTTATTGGGGCCGGGCACCGCTGGAGTGATGAACCAGTACCATACATGACCATGCATGGTAGGTAACATTGCGCATGTTACGCTTTCACCGGAGCATGCTATACAAATAATGGATCGGGTCGGTTGGTACTTACCCGTTGCTGACTTCCAACTGTAAGGTCATTGATTGATCCAAACCGATTCAAGTCGCCCGTTGCTAGAGGAAGCAAATGTATCAGAACTACGATCTAAGCCTGATGCATTATTTTTTACAACATTGTGTAAAAAACACTAGCACTTGTGGCATAGCACTCTGTTTAGGGATGCAAACGGATCGAATCCAGATCAGCTAAATACATAAAAAAAAGTCAGATTCAAATCAGGTCAAAACTAGGGAGGGCAGTCGACCGGGGCAGGGGAGGGGTCTCGCATCTCAAAATCCTGCCATCCGTTCCCTCGCGGGATTTGATATTAACCTCCATCCCCGTTTCATGTCATCCATCCCGGTCCAAACGGGGACGGGGTGGGGCGGGGTAAGGCAGAAAAAAGTGTATGTTCATACCCACCTTCATTCCTGCATGAGTTTTGATTTTAACCCCCATCACCACTTTCATCCTCGTTTCATGTCTTCCATCCTGGGTCCAAACGGAATGAGGTGGGCCGGACCCCATTTTTTCCTGTCCACTGCCATCCTTAATCAAACAGCCAAAAGTAGCACATTAAATCTGGTTTGTTTGCATCCTTGGGATTGAGTAAACTTTTATTGTGCTGCTGCACTGCACCTGAACAGTGAACACCCACAGCCTGTTGTTGGGGTGAAACCGTGCAATCAAACTGCACCTGATCTGCCTTACTTTGATTCCATGTTTTGCTACCAGCCTACCATTAGGGATGGCAGTGGACCGGGGGAAAGCGGGGGCCCGCCCCGTTTGGACCGGGGATGAAGGGTATGAAACGGGGACGAAGGTTAAAATCCATCCCCGTCCGGGGGTGGAGGCGGGGATGAACGTGCACTTTTCCCCGCCCCGCCCCGTCCCCGCCTCAACCACTTTTCCCCGCAATATCCCCGCCCCGCCCCGCCTCATCCCCGTTTGAACCGGGGATGGAGGGCATGAAACGGGGATGAAGGCGGGGGTGGAGGATAAAATCCATCCCCGCCGCGGAGGCGGGGCGGGGGTGGAGGTTAAAATTTTGAGGCGGGGCGGAGGTGGAGACCTTGTCCCCCGCCCCACTGCCATCCCTACCTACCATCATAGACGGTCAAGGGATGCCCTCAAAGTAGGGCTGGTATTCAATGTTCAGTATTGGTATGGGACCTGAATCGTTTGGCCATTGATTCAGCTGTATCCCGATGCTCAAATAGGGATGGTAGTGGACCGGGGGAAAGCAGGGCCCTGCCCCGCCTCGTCTCCTTTGGACCGGTGATGAAGGGTATGAAACGGAGGTGGAGGCAGGGACGAAGGTTAAAATCCATCCCCGTTCGGGGATGGAGGCGGGGATGGACGTACACTTTTCCCCGCCCCGACCTGTACCCAGCACTTTTTCCCACAATATCCCCACCCCGCCTCATCCCCGTTTGAATCGGGGATGGAGGACATGAAACGGGGATGAAGGCGGGGGTGGAGGTTAAAATCCATCCCCGGCTGGGATGGAGGTTCTAATCATGAGGTGGGGCGGGTGTGGAGACCTTGTCCCCCGCCCCACTGCCATCCCTATGCTCAAGTGAATTGTGATGTGTCGAACAGAAAATAAAAAAACTACTGTCAAATCATTTTTTTTTAAAGGCAGGTTAGGATGAACCCTCCCAGTTATACATCTATACCATTGGGTTTTGATCCTGCAATGCCCCCAACACAAGGTGACTAGCACTAGCTGCTCCTACCAGACAAGCTAAGCCCCCCATTGGTACCTGTCAATCAAAATGTGACACATGTTAAAACTATTAAAATAATATTACAAAATTAATATTTAGTATTCTTTTACATTTATTAAAAAAGAATCGATTAGGGGTGAAGTGTATGATTTTCTGCATGTACATGCCGATACCCACCAATACTGATAACATTGGCTGGTAAACGAGACAACCGAATAGAACACAAGGTATACAAGTTCAGTTTCTTGTGGCAAGCCTAGTCAAGCCTGAGCTCATGGCGAACATGGGTTCAATAAGCTGAGCACAATGAAATAATAGAATTTAGATTCTGAGTCTCAACCTATTGAGTGAACTCAAATTGCTTCATTTATAGGATGATTACATTGTTTCATACTTGTCATTTGTAAGTAATAGGATTTAAGCTCTAAACTTTTTTCTTTAGAGAAGGAAAAACAAGGGGATTAGCCCCCTTCCCTCCCCAATTGATAGACAAAACATTCAATTACTTGCTTGCAAGCTACAACAAATCAAATTAGATGTAGAATAAATTTATTACTAGTTAATGAGTCCACACGAACCAAAGCCTAAACATTTGAGTTTCGATCGCGGAGCCTATTTCATGACTTTGAAAAGCTTTTTACTGGCCGAACACAAGCCAAGTCACGGTTTGAGGTGGCTAATGGGCCGGTTTGACTAGTTAACAGGATCAAAACAGGCCTGTTGGAACCCAGACCGGCATGGCCCAAAAGCTACAGTAACAGTCGGAGCCCAACCCGTGAATCGTGTAGTGGGTCGTGCCGATTTTACTCACCCGACCCAAAAACCTGTTATGATCCAGACCCATTTAACCCATGAACCAGATTGTCTCAATCTGCAAACATGTCTCAACCCGTTTATATCCATCTAAAGAAGAAGACAAGTAGTATTCATTTTAATTTTAGTTGTAATATTTATAGTTTTAGATTTTTTCTTTCAAATTTTAAATTGTAATCTACTTGTAACAATTTTTTATTGTAAGATTTTGGACTTTGGTCCCGTGTTTTTTTTTCCTTCAGAGTTTTTCACTAAAATCATGGTGTCCATTTTTTTTTTCAAATTTTTTGAATTTTTTTCAATTCTGCCGGTTCAACCCATGAACCGGCCCGCCTAAACCCGGTCCAACCATGCCGGTTTCACTGTGCCGGTGCGATTTGGCCTTCTCACAAACGGTCTGGTTCATGAACCGGTTTGTTAATGGGCCTGAACCGGCAGGCCGCGTGCGTGCCGGGCCTTGCCCGTCTGCCACCTCTAGGCACGAGCAGCTTATCTCTTTTCTTCACACCTAAACCTAGTTTGATAACAACCATGACTTACGCTGTTCATATCAGGTTGGATACCCAGTTTGATGTCCACCCTCCATTTTGCAAGAATGCTCCATCCAGTTTTGCAACACTGAGTCCAGTTTTCTGAAAACCTGGTTTAGCAATACTATGTTTGTATGGCACTTAAAGGGGCCACCAAACCTGGTTGTAGGTCATAAACCAAGGTAATACCCAAAATCTGGTTTTAAACCAGGTTTAGAAGACACCCTAATTGGCTTCATTTCAATTAACCAAGAATCAGCTAACCCGTATTACCCATGAATTTTATCAGGTACAAGGATATCTTATTGTTTTAATTATATATTCGTACTTGAATCTCGAATATCTTATTTGGATCTTAAATGTTGGATTCTTAGTATCTTATTCAAATCTTCAATATTTCATTTGAATCTTAGATAACGAATCACGAACATTTTAATTAGACAACCAACTAAGGATTTTAGGCAAAATGGATCAAATATCTGACATTGGATCGTCAATATAATGATTATATTGGATATTGGATGCATGAAGAATTCAGTGGACCTATAAAGTTTAAATTAAATGTTAATAAGAAAATTTCTAGATCGGACTTATAACACCTTACGGGGATTCGTAATATCTTATGTGATGTTTGAATCCATATTACTCCATTTGGATCCTAGACGTTAAAGATTTAAATATAGTATGGATCCAATTAAAATTTTAATGTTTGGATCCATAATAAATTGTTGGAATCCACGATAGAGTCTTTTGGGTCCTTGAATATTAATTTGGATCCATAGTTTCAATTCATAATATAAAGAAAACCTTGGATCCTTATTCGGATCTCTTGTAAGGATTTATAAATAAATTGGATCCTGAATTCATCATGGTTACGTGAAATTCAGGATAACATAATTTGGATCCATAATAATTCAAGTCGGATCCTTCTTCGGAATTTTAAACATTTATTTTTTTTTAAAGTAAAAAAGAAGAACCAAGCGTGGACCCAACGAAAGGCGGGTCACGGGTCTGGTTGAACCAAACCCGTAACCGTCGGTGCGTTAAAATGAAAGAACGAAAAAAATAAAATTCTTCTGTGAGGGGCGTTTGAAAGGGAGAACGTGAAACCCTAAAAGAAGGGTTCACGCCCTTATCTGAAATGGAGAGAGGGGGCGGCTGTACGATTCATCCCCCCCCCCCCCCCTCCCCCCCTCACGGTTTTGTAACCGTCTTCCCATCCCATCTATTTAGCCAACGTTTCCCCTTCCCTCACACGCACTCTCTTCCTCCCTCACTCTCTCGTTCTTCCTCCCTTTCACGGCAGAGCAAGGGTGGCCGGCTGCACCTCCAACCACGGCTGAGAAAAAAGGGGAAAAGGCTGCGAACAGGTAGGATTTTATTATGTTTTGCAAATATACCGTGTTTCAAGCTTGTACTGTGTCATAGTTTACCCCAAATCGAAAGGATTTCATTTAATTTTTGGTTTCGTATGGAGGTAACTATGAGGATTTTTCCTTCCATCGATCCATACCCTCTGGTAGGTCCGATTGATACGAAATCACGCAGAAAGAGCAAGGATGCACTGTGCTGCCTCAAACTTTGCGTATGGGACATAGAGGCGTTGATTCTTTTTGGGGTTTTGAGTATGTAGGACTTCATGCAGAAATCTTCCTGCTGATAAATCATGCTGTTAGATGGCGAATGTAGGGTTGATACGATTAGGCAATTCGATAGGAGTAGTTGGCCGTGATTAATAGGTGAATCTCTGTTCGGTGGGTGTTACTTGTAATAAAAATCTGACACAGGGTGCTTCGTTCACCCAGTTATGTATGTATTTTCACAAGTATGAAACATCGGTTTTCAGTATTGTTGAGCTTTGAAAATGTTCTTTGTTAGCTGCAGCGTTATAGCGTTATTCTAAATCTTCTTTTTCTTTTTAGTTCTGCAAATCAGGCTTGAGTAACCCTGAAAATGGACGTCAAACCCCCTGTTACAGTGTACCTAGTCTGGGTATTGGTCCGAGTAGTAGACGTTGTTGGCTGAATAAAATTTTTAGTGCAGATTCTAACATTTTATGATGCAGGCTATTATAGGTTCTGAACTCTTAACCTTTCAGAGTGTTGCATGTTTTGAAAGTTTTGATGCTTAGGTTATGGTATGATTTGATTAACTTCTCGGCTGAAATTAATACAGGTGCTGAATTCTTAAACTTTCAGAGTCACGCATGTTCAAACATTTATTAGTAATTGCTTTGATGATTCCTGCGACGCCCCTGAAATGTTTAGCCTGGTTAAATTAAATATTTCAGCTGTTAAAAAAAAATCCTCAAAATTTGGATTAAAATTTTGGGACGTTACATAACCCCTTCCAAACTTGATCAACTGGACTTAATGGGCTTTCTGTCTCAGTCTCGGTTAAGTATGCTTTTGTCATAAGGCAGATTGTTGGCCTAGTGAGAAAGAGAGAGAGGATGAACAGGAGGCAACCACCACTGAGCGGGAGGCCTTCTGGGACGGACGGCTCGGATTTTTCATACCGCATGGTCGTTGATTCCAGTAAGAAATCGTCATTTTTTCTTTTTTCTTTTCTAATTTTTTTATTATGGTGTTCATGGAATTTTGCAATTCAAGAAGAAATGACAAAAGAAGATAAAAAATTAAGTTTTTCAACAAGAAAATTACAATGTTTTTTCAGGATACACAAAGGTAGCACAAGGAAAAGGTCGTCTCTGCAAGTTGCTACTTGCGCAGGTGATACCCATCTCAATTTTGCACTCTTTTTGCTATCCTTTTGGGTATATTTCAAATTGATTTGCAGTGGGTTCTCTAATGTTCTGTAATTGCATTTGGCGCTTTCACTGTTTGTTGGTTCTCCTTATTTTTGTGGGTCTTTGATGGTTTGATTTAATTCGGCGCATGAATTGAGCATGTGGTTCTTTATTCTCAAGATTGGATCAAGGGTGGTATCCAAAATCGAGGTTACATTTACTCTGAATCTTGCAAAGCATAACTACCCATCATCCTTAAAATTATGATTGAAGCAATACTTCCAAGTTCCAACAATTTAGAAACTTTCCGTCAATTATTGAAAGCATGTCGCAGAATCAAAGACGGAAACCATGTTTGGTTATTTGTGTAGTTGGGAGGAAATTTCCTTTTAGAATTAGTTGATTAATGATAGATCTATATAGCAAAATTGGCCAATTTGCTATTCGAAATCACAGACAAAATATGTCTCAGTGAAGGCTTGTTTTCACTTTCATCAATGTGCAAATGGAATTTAGCGGGTCGGTTGGGGTGTCCTGTTATCCTGTGTATCCCTTTCATCCGGCTTCTAGGCCCACACTTGAGACTTTGTTCATCCTAACAAGGATTGTTTCTTCAACACTCACAAAGCGGATTTATGAAACAAAGGCATTCACACAAAAGCGCTCACACTCATGCACGATACCCAAAAAAGGGTATACCTAAAATGAAGAACAAGATTTCATAAACTTGGGAGAGAACTCCCACAAGAACAAAGAACAAAGAACAAAGAATGCCTTTACAAGGGGAAACAATCCCATATTTATAGAAGGGGAGAGGTGCCTCAAGGGAGTCGTTGGACTCGCTCCCTTGGAGCTGCACCTTTTTGAGTCAAAAAGGCCTTTTTGACTAGTAAAAAAGGTGAAGCCTAAAGGTGTCCTAAAATTGGGTTTTAAGTGAGTTTTAATTGGGTTTAAACTAGAACTAAACTAACTAAAAGAAAGAAAAACATTACAAGGGATTACATGAGCTGTCTATGAGATTACATATGAGATATGAGTTGTCTATGAGATTACATATTTTAACACCTCCCTCAAACTTACGGTTGGATAACCAAAAGTTTGTCTAAGAGAAATTGAAATATAGGAGCAGCAAGAGGCTTGGTGAAGAAATCAGCCAGCTGGTATTCTGAAGCAACATAGAGAAGATTGATGGTGTTGCGCAAGAATTCCTCCCGAAGATAATGGTAATCCATTTCTATATGCTTGGTACGTTCGTGGAACGTCCGAGTAGATAGAGCTCCTGTTGTCACAACACATGTTGGATGCTTCTGAATTTTCAACTCCCATGTCGGAAAGTAGTCGTCGAAGCCAGACTACTTCCATAGTTGTAGTAGCCATTGCTCTGTATTTAGCCTATGTTGATGAAAGGGATACTTTCTGTTGCTTCTTACATTTCCATGAGATCAACGATTCCCCCAAGAAGACACAAAAACCTGTCGTTGAAT
The DNA here is from genome assembly GCF_984573655.1 of Nuphar pumila. Taxonomy (NCBI): domain Eukaryota; kingdom Viridiplantae; phylum Streptophyta; class Magnoliopsida; order Nymphaeales; family Nymphaeaceae; genus Nuphar; species Nuphar pumila. Next base: position 75,196,476 of record NC_143264.1, on the reverse strand, counting down.
GACGATCATTCGGATCACCTCCCCAATCTGCATCAGTATAAGCAAGAAGCTTGTGATTAGAAGAAGCAGACAAAAATAGACCCCGAGATATAGAATTTTTAATGTATTTGATAATTCGCAAAACTGTTCTCATATGGACAGAGGTTGGAGCATGTTGAAATTGACAGGCTGTATGGACAACATGTGCAATGTTAGGTCTTGTAATGAAAATGTATGACAAAGCCCTAACGAGTTGTCTATACGGAGTTGGGTTTTTAAGAGGTTCTCCATCATTACTCTTCATCTTGACATTTACAACTTCTGGAGTGTCCACATGTCTTTCATCTGAAATGCTTGACCTGACAACAATATCCCAAGCAAACTTAGATTGTGTTAGCAAAGTTGGATTTGGATCTTTTGCACAAAAGATTTGGACATCCTTGTATATGCAAGATTCAACAATTTCCGAACATGAATTTTTTTTTTGTAATTTTGAAACTTTTATATGTGAAAATTGTATTCTTGGAAAAATGAAAAGATTACCTTTTCTGGAAAGAACTTTTGTTTCTACACGACCACTTGAGTTGATTCATTCTGATGTCTGGGGTCCTGCACCAATTATATCAAAAGGTGGGTTTGTTTATTATGTTATCTTTGTAGTTGACTTTACACGACACACTTGGATTTATTTTCTTAAACATAAATCCGAAGTCTTCTCACATTTTAAAATCTTTCATAATCTGGTCAAAAATCAATTTAAAGACGACATTTCAATATTTCGTACCGATTCAGGGGGAGAATTCCTATCAAAAAATTCAAAGATTATTTAAATCAATATGGAGTTATACATCAAAAGTCATATCCCTACACAACTCAACAAAATGGCCTAACTGAAAGAAAGCATAGGCACATTATTGAGACAACAAAAACCCTCCTCATATTACATCAAGTACCAAAAATTTTCTGGGCTGAAGCAACCTTAACTGTTGTTTATCCCATCAATAGGATGCCCTCTTCGTCATTAAACAATATTTCTCCAATTGAAAAGCTCCTTAAACAAATTCTTGATTACTCCAAGTTAAGGGTATTCGGGTGCAAATGTTTTGTATTCTCAGATAAAAATGATAAGCTTTCCTCTCGAGCTATTCCTTGTGTCTTCTTAGGATATGCAAGTCATCAAAAGGGTTATAGATGTTTTGACTTTAGAGATAACAGACTATATGTCTCAAGAAACGTATCATTCTTAGAAAATGAAAGCCCATTAAAACCAAAGCATCTGCAGAAACAGATGAGTATTCCTTTCTATTTGATTTAGTCTCAAAGAATGAAAAATGTAACATTGAGCAAGATGATCAAAGTGATATTTCTCCTATTAAACCAATTAGTGATAACCAAGAGTTCATTCAATATTCTAGACAAGGAAACTCAAAAAGACCATGTGCCCTTGAAAGGTACTCTGTAGAATCAAAACCCGAGATGTCAACAAGAAAATCTACTAGGATCTCAAAAATTCTTGAGAAATTTGTGTCATATAAATCTTTTTCTCCAAAATTTCAAGCCTTTATAGCCTTAATTCACTCCTATGAAGAACCTCATGGGTAAAAGTCATGTAAGTGGAATTAGAAGCCTTAGAAAAGGCAAACACTTGGACTATACAAGAACTCGCCTAACAAGAAACCTATTGGTTGTCGATGAGTTTACAAAGTAAAGACTAAAAGCGATGGCAGTCTTGAGCGGTTTAAGGCTAGATTAGTTGCCAAAGGCTACACTCAAGAATATGGAATAGATTATGAGGAAACCTTTGCTCTAATATGACCACTGTTAGAATCCTAATTGCCCTTGTCTCTATAGAGCAATGGTCCATATATCAAATGGATGTTAAGAATGCGTTCTTAAATGGTAGTATAACTGAAGAAGTATACATAGATCCACCACCAGGAATTGATGTTCCTAAAGGAAAAACTCTTCGTCTAAATAAAGTCTTGTATGAACTTAAACAATCTTTGAAGGCTTGGTATGATAAATTTAGCAAGGTGATGCTTGATTTTGGTTTTCAATCTTATCTTACGGACACTGCTTTGTTTGTTAAGAATTCTAATGCAGGTATCATTATCCTCCTTCTCTACGTCGACGACATGATCATCACTGACAGTGACAAACAGGGAGTGTGTAATATTAAAAAATTTCTCAAAACTCACTTTGAAATGAGTTATTTGGGTTTCTTAAAGTACTTTGTTGGTATAGAAGTTGCTTATTCTTCGCAACACAGTGTGCCCTTGTGAAAATCCAAAAAATTCATGTAGTACAAGCCTCCTTCTTTATGGCCTTCCCCAATCAGCTTCCCTGACTGGTGATCTTGTACTCGACAATCACGAGAGGAGAAGGAAACATTACACCCATGACCAGTTAACTGAGATACGGATAAAAGGTTTAAATGAAGTTTGGGTATATATCTAATTTTTGAAACACGAAATTTGTTTGAGTTTTGAGAAGAATTTTCAAAACATCCTATTCCCTTAATCTCAAGAGAAGTGCCGTCAGCAGTCAAAACGTTTGAACCACTTGAGTTATGATATTGATATAATAATTCTATGTTAGGGGTCATATGAAAAGATGCACCAGAATCAAGAAGCCAAAGAGGTTTACCTGGATGGGAGATGCTTACTGAAGAGGCCACAACTCGAGCAGATAGGAAAGCTCCTTTAAGAAGTGGTTCAAGTGCCTCCACTAGCTGAGATAATGACATGCTTCCAATAGATGTTTCTTTTGTCTCTTGCTGGGTTTCAACAGTAGCAACCTTCTTTCATAAGGCTTCTTTAACTTTGGGCAGTACGTCTTGACGTGCCTAGGTTTACGACAATAATAACAAATTACTTCTTTTCTTTCCACCTTACTTTCTTATTTCTCATCATATGTTCTTCCAAAATGTGGAGGTTTATATGGACGAACATGATTCTCTGGTCTTGAAACATCTAAAACTGAGTCATCGTCATTTTTTGAGATTCTTTTCTTCAGTCTGTTTTCTTCCACACTCAATTCTTCAATTGTGTCCTCAATAGAGGGAACCTTCCCTCAACGAAGAAGAGCGGACTTGGTTGTCTCAAATTCTGGTCTTAAACCATTAATAAATTGAAAAAATGCTCCTCATTTATTTGATTTTGGCGAAGCTCTATATCTTGTGGACAATGTCACTTTAGTTCAAGAGAGCTAATTCTTCCTATAGCTCGGACAAGCTATTATAGTATTCTCTAATATTTTTATCTCCTTGAACTATATTGCGAACCTTTTTTTGAAGATTACGTATATGGGCAACATCTTTAAGAGAATACATTCTCTAGAGATAGTCCCAAGCATCATTAGTGTGTTCATACTTCGCAAGGCTTGAACACTTCTTTATATCCGCACTAGAAATGAGCCAAGACATAATTTTGGCGTGACCCATTCTCCCTTTTTCACTTTTTCTCATAAGTGAAAACAACTTTAACTTTTTCTACCTCCGAAAGAGCTTTTTCTTTTCCTTCTTCTTTAGTGAGCATTAGTTTAGGTTCCTCATCGATTCCATCCACTAATCCCCGTAGCCCCTTTCCCCAAATGAGGTGCTTCATGATAGAAGCCCATGTTACATAGTTAGAATCATTGAGTTTTATGGGCTTAGTGGTGACATTATCATTGTCATCCATTTTACAAGCTTAGGAAAGGAAGAAGGGGAGAAGAAGGAAAGAAAAAGAGAGAAATACACCACCACAAGAAGCAAAAATATCTAGTCTTCCAAGCTTCCAAGGCTCCACACAACCAGCCTTTCAAAGAGGCTTCTTTCCTTTGAGAAAAACACGAATGGCATGCTTCCCAATGCACAAGAAGAACTCCGAACTGATTGCTTCTATCAACCTTGATCTGATACCATGAAAGAATGTAGCAATACCTAACAAGGATTGTTTCTTCGACACTCACAAAGAGGATTTACGAAACAAAGGCATTCACACAAAAGAGCTCACACTCATACAGAATACCCAAAAAAGGGTACACATAAAATGAAGAACACGATTTCATAAACTTGGGAGAGAACTCCCACAAGAACAAAGAACAAAGATTGCATGTCAGTGTTTTCTGAAAGTTCAAAAAATGTGTACGGCTTCATGAAGATCTTGGAGTTCTTCATGTGGAGGGACTTATTGGATCTTGTGCCTGTTATACAGGAAAACCTAAGACATGTAGATGTATAGCGGTTTAACTAATTATTCTGTGGTATGATGTCATTAATCTCTTGCCAATTCGCTACAGATAAATTCTTCATTTAACAAGGTGTAAACATTGCAGAGTACTGCAGTGGACCCATTTCTACTATTCATTGGTCAAAGTTTGATAGCTTTTGCAAGTCATAGTGATCACAGGAAAAACTATCTAGGCTTTTTCAGGAGTATACGCATGACTAAGTGAATAAGAAGTGCATTTTGTTTTAACCAATGCATATGAGGGTTAATAAATATCATTTTTCCAGGAGCATAATCTAACTGAATACCAAATGAATTTGTTTTAAACAAATGTATATGCAGGTTCATAATTATCTTTTGTGATGTAAATCTATGCCTTTGAAAACATTAATTGTAGTAGTCAAATTCGAAATATGCTTATAAATCTTTATTTGACCATTACAAAGAATATGCATGTAATGGTGAAATGGGAAAAGATCATGGGCATACACATCCTCTTAAGCATTTTGCATACTTTACACCAAACAACTGTTATTAATTTTACTTGCAACTCATCGCACCTTTTTGTTTGCAACTAATGTAAACAAACCAAACAACAGACTCTGTATAGTTACAAATTAACTCAAGGCACAATCAGAGTACCATTCCAATACTCAGGACATGAGCCAGAGCAGGTTTTTCTAGCACATGTTTTGTCTGATATGTTATGATGCAAGAGTGATAAATGCAATATATATCTTTTTAGCGAGCAATTGCAATGGTAGAGCTCTAGTTGAAAATTTGATTATCAAAACCTTATCTTTCATCGTGTCAATTATTGTTGCCTTACATAGCTACATGGTGTGTGCCACCTGGACTGACCATCCTTACATTGGCTTGAATGCATTCAGAGATTTGGTCTCACTAAAAATTTGAAATGTTGATATGCAATGAGCATGAAGCACTCCTAGATGAGCTTGCTTTGCATATTGTTTAGGCATGAGACAAATAATATGTTATAAACTATGTTATGGGGACAAGGACAAGGGACACATACAACAAGGATCCTGGACATCTATGTCACATGGGTGCGGGTGCGGGGCGGGGGTGCGGCACTTTCAAAAACCTAGGGTGCGGAGGTGCGGCAGGGGCAAAAATGTAATATATATATATAATTTTGAAGTTTTAACAGTTAACATTGTCATAATATCATTCATCAATCATCATTCATGCAATATATCAACCTAAATATCAATTAAATAAGTAAAGCAATTATATAAATCAACTTAAATATCAATCAAATAAGTAAAGCAGAAAAGAACTAAATTAGATACCAAAGTATATCCTGATGAAGTAATTGATCTTAATAATTTTCTTTTTTATCATCAAATGCATCATTAGAAGGAATATTGGATCCAACTAAATCCATGTTTGTTATGTTGAAATCATGCTCTCCCTCAAAGTCACACTCTTTTGGGTTTACATCCCGAAATTTGGATGTTTCTTGTCTGCGTTACAAACCTAATTTGAAAATGTTAAATACAATACAAGTATATTTAAATGAAAAACTAAGAAATAATCAAATAACTAAGAGAGCAAATTAGTACATGTATTCATCATTGGTTCGCGAAAGTAATTGAAGATTTGAATGAACATATACAAAATCCTCTGCACGCTTGTTGGTGAGTTTGTTTCTCTTCATGTTGTGGATTTGAGAATATGTGCTCCAATTTCTTTCACAACAAGATGAACTAGCAGGCTGCGATAGTAATCTTAATGCAAGACGTTGGAGAAGTGTTTCTGATCCAAATGTTGACCATCATGTGATAGGATCTATATTATCCTCTTTTCTCGTGAATAATGTCGGTCCATATAATTTCGAAGATGAAAATTTTATAAACTCTTGTGTGACTTGATGTAGAAGATTTGCTTCGGGAAAAGTCTTGTCATACACATATTTCTATGTCTTGATAGCTCTGGGTCTGAATTTGTAGGGACACGACCAATACCACAAACCCGCCACTTATTTGCATAATATTTTGGATTAAGAGAATGTGCCATGCAATGCAAAGGAGTGTTGCTCTTATCCCATCTTCTGACTAAAATTGAATGAATATGATTAAAAAAAATTGAATCTTCCAATGCAAGATTTTTTTTTCTTCATGCTTGAAAACTATAGCTTATATTTTTTCAATCATATTGTCCCTTATTTCATAAACTCTGTGAAACATTTGCTCATCCTTATCAACTTCTCTTAACATTTTCCAACTAGGTTACGTAAATTGAAGGAAGTGTACCACTCTGTCTCAAAACTCATCATCAAGAATGATTTTTTTAAATTCTTGAGCCTTGATATCATCATCAGCATGATAGAATGTCCAATTTTCATCAGGCCCCTCCCCTGCCGACACAAGAAGAGAGCGAGAGAGGGTACGTACCTGCAAAAGGAGAGGAGCCTAGGAGGTGGCGTAGATAGGAGAGAGCTGGGCGGGAGAGGAGAGGAGAGATTAGGGCAAAATTTTTTTTTGCCCTAATCCTCCTTTCATCGTGTTTTTTTTAATGCCGAAAAGTGGACGAAAATGACCTTGGGTGCGTTGACCGCACCCAGGGTCATGTTGAACACACCCGGTGCTGCACGCGCACCCGCATCGCGTCGCGTCGACGCGGGTGCGGCACCTGTTTTGCCGAGTCCCTGTGACATAAATGGACATACACATGGCGATTTGTAAAGTGTAGGACATGAGTAATATATGTGTATGCATGTCTGTGACGTCAAATTCTTAAATGTGAGCTGACTATCAAATGAATGGGTGGCGAGTGTATGTACTTGTGCATATGTTGGCTTGAGATTTGCATATGTGAGCAGACTACCAAATGAAAACTAGCGTTTGTATGAAGGAAAATTAGTGTTTCCCAAGGAAAGTTTCACTTTCTCCAACTTTCCCAGGCGTTGCAAGTGTGCAAATTACTTTGTGTGGGAGGGAAAGTTCTCTCAAAGTTTTTTCAAGCCCTCTTCTTGAAAAAATTCCTCAAGACTTTCTAAACATCAGAAAAGTTAAAGCTATAGGAAGTAACAGAACATGGAAAGAATATAGAGACAACTCAAGACTGAATTTGTGGAGGCGATGCTTTAACACAGGTTTGGATCTGTGAAGTTTTATGACGTATCAATTATCAATTTGGATATGTATGCTTAAATAAATGTCAATGAGAGGTAACAGTTATGAAAGACATGTTTAGAGCATCAGCATATCAATATAATAGATTGGTTTATTTATGTGAGTGCCAGTTACATGGTAAGATTGGAACTTATGACCAACTAAATTCAGTATCTGATATTATCTAAACAATTTGCACACACCAAATGGAAATCTGATGAATACTATACATGAAATAAGCAAGAGAAAATTGAAAGGAGTTGTATACAGCAATCCCCCAATGTGGCACCTTTGTCCTTTTAATCTTAACCAGTCTTAAGAGAAATCATGTTTCATTATGTATCAAGGTTAAACTAATTGTCTTTATGTTTTCACTGCAGGCTGCTATTCAAGTGATAGGTATACTATGGGCACTCTTTTTATTCCTGCAACATACGGGTCCTAAACAACTTGCTGTTTTGTCACTCTTTGCTGGTCTCATTTCTCTTGCTGTTGGAGAATCAGGTATTAACCAAAGAATACTTAGATACAAAATTTGGAACTTTGTAACATTGGAATTTTATGCTTGCTATGGCAGTTCTATCATTTCAAAATTTTACTAATGGGTATATTTGTTTGAACAACAATTTATTTGAAACACATTTTGCGGAAGGTCGAAGACGTAACCATGAGAGCCTATTGCAATCCTATATTGTTGTAGCATCTGTTGCTGCAATTATTTCCCTCGTACAAATTATTACAAGCGATCTCCTGTTGGAGGTAAGATTACAAGTAGTTTACTGGTCTGCCGATTTATGTTCCTTGCACGAGAAAATAGTTCTCATGTGTAATAAAACATTGCAGTTTATATTAACAAGCAACTAAAGTCAATTTTAACTATTATGCTATGAATAGGTGCACAACAGTGGCTTTGGGGTAGCATCTTCAAATCCTGAGGCAATTGAGAATGGGCGTCTACTGCTCAGTGAGTTTCTGTAAACATTAGATGTTGAATTCATTCACTTCATTTGATCATAATCTGTTTTTCCTCCAGGTATTCTGCTGCAGTTGTACACAATTATCACCACCACTTCAATCATTGGTAACATGTCGGTAAAAAGAGCTTCTTGACAACTTCATTCCAGACTTGTCATGATTCAGATCACACCCATCTTGGTAGCATCTTCTAATGCTCTGTGTTTCTTCTGGTGCATGCCAAACACAAGCACATATGTCTGAGATGAGTCTTTTCATACGACCTTTTTATAATTGATCTTGGAGCATTCTGTATCTCTCACTTCAGAGTTGGTGAAACATTCAGTTTTGCAGAAAAGAAAATTAGAGCATCGAACAATTTTGCATTTCAAGTAGCCAGAATTTGTTTAGACGCTCCAATTTGGTGCAGCTGTCCAGGCTTATGCTTTGTTATCAAGTTACTTTGCTTATGATATCTTCCTTTCAAAGCATTTGACAAGATTCCGAAGAACTTGTGAACTAGTTCAGCATTATTCATTAAGCACCAAAAAGAGAGCCATGAATCGGACGTGACAAACGTTGTGAGGCGGAGAAAGAAAGATCTTTTTTTGCTATCGGTCTTAGCCGATCACAAAGGTGTTTTTCTGATGTAAAATTGTCACAAATTACATTGCTGTCAAAAAATCCCGTCCATAAACACGGTTGATCAAAATAAATGAGAAATCAACAAATGCTCCGAGCATTTTCTCTTCATCTCGGGTTATCTTTCTTTTCTACATGGACTTCATCTGACTTGAACTACGCCAGCACTTACAAGCTTCTGTATCTTGTGCATCACCTGGGGATTCTTGAGGTGCTCCTGTGCTGCCTTCGGGTTTTCTTGGAAATCAGTCAGCACCTGCAAAATATCAACGTGTTGTCATCCACTGCATCTAATATAAGTGTGCATGCATCCTAAGATACAAGCATGACTCAGAACAAAGATCTTCAAATCAGGTCCTCTTTTTTCTTTTTAGGGGTTTTTTTATAGCCAAGCTGGGAATACCTAGAACCTGAGGACATGAGGCTGAGTGTGACCTAACCTTCCAGTTATATCTTATTTCTATGATGTTCCTGCCAAAGCAATTACTCAACCATTTTATGGGAGTCACCGAGACACTTGCACCAGCGTCAAGGAATCCCTCTTCCTGAAACCAGAGTCCGGGATCTCATCTCTCTCTCTCTTGGTCACATGGTGCACTACTAAAGCATACCATCACAGCTCCACCTCCGCCTTGAGTATCGGAGTTCATTGTCCCTTAAGAACCGTGGTGATGGGTCTACAACTTACCATACGACGACTGTGCAAGGCTCATATCGGCCATAAATAAAACCTAACTACCTCCCATGAGGTTGGTGGAACTCGTTTCCATTTGACGAATAACGTCACCTCACCATTCAGAGCGTGACAAAAGCAGTGTAACTGATTATTAATTTATCTGTCATTCATATGCATAATGTCACAACTAGTAACAAACCCAAAGGTCAACACCCTCAAAATCCTTCAACCAGTCACATTCTCACTATTGTGAGCTCATGTTTTTTCGCAAGAAAAATCAAATTTTAGTCCTTTACAGCATGTGTAATGCCACACGGATTTCCTTGAATCCACCCTCATGCTAGTCAAAACTTCTGAGTTTTCATCACAAGAAAAACTCAACCACAACACCAAAATTGGCTCATTTATCCATCGCACACACACAGACATATATATATATGTTTCAAAAAGGCAGATCAATCATGCTTATTGAACAACCAATATAAGTACAAAAATTTTCTGTACAAGAATTAAAATCAGACATGTTTAATAAGACACTTAAACAACATTATGACCAGAGAGATTTTCTGCACACTTTGATTAAAACCATCATGCTTATAAGACCGGACATGAGAGTTTCTTCTCATCCAGCTCCTCGCGAATGAAACGATAAATAATATTAGAATTAAATTCTATTATTTAATGAATGAAATTTCGCGGGCGAATATTTACTCTTTTATATCCATCTGCTTTATTCGTAGGGTCGCTCCATAACCTCTTCGAAGAAATCAGTTCGCTCCCGGCGCGTTCCGCCATCCCGTCAACCAATTTACTTGCAAAGTTTTCTGCAATGACAGTAAAAACAACATTAACTTGCAGAAATTTCTGCTCAAGATATTTTAAAACATGCTTAAAACAGGTTAAAAACATAATTTTAGATGCAGAGAATTTCTGTACATAGCTATAACAACATGCTTTTCTTTAAAAAAAAAATAACAGCATGCTTAAACACATTCAAAAACAGAATTTTAGATGCAGAAAATTTCTGAATGTACATACATAGCTAATACAACATGCTTAAACACATTAAAAAACAAAAATTGTGATGCGGAGAATTTCTGCAAATGCAAAGCTATAACATGCTTAAACACATTCAAAAACAGAATTTTAGATGCAGAAAATTTATGCACATACATAGCTATAACCGCATGCTTAAAACATGATATTAAGACACCCAATACACATGTATAGCAGCAAAAAAAAAATCTGCACATAAGATTTAGAAAAAGTATGATATTAAGACACCCAAAACACATGTATAGCAGCATCAAATTTCTGCACATAAGATTAAGAAAAAGCATGATATTAAGACACCCAAAACAGATGTATAGCAGCAGAAAATTTCTGCACATAGGATTAAGAAAAAACTATGATTATGCTAAGCTAAAACAGAAATTTTAAAAACAGAATTTAATCCAGCAATGCAAGCTACTACAACAGATTTTCAGCTCAAAAAGAACCTAATCACTAACTAAGAAATCATATAGGGAGGAACCATACCACGAAAAAGCAAAAATCCCAAAACAAAATGCCGAAAAACGTTGAAAAAATCCTCTCGGCTCTCTGGGCTCCACCGCCAACCTCAATGCAAGAAAAATAGCGCGCGCGCGCGCGAGCGAGAGAGAGAGAGAGAGAGAGAGAGAGAGAGAGAGAGAGAGAGAGAGAGAGAGAGAAGGGGATTATGAGAGAGAGGGAGAGAAGGAGAAGAGAGACGACAGAAAGTGAGAGAGCTTCGAGGTTAAATTTGGAAAATGCAATGTTCCTGATGGCAATGATATGATGCATAGGATAATATGCTTCTGTATGATATGATTGAAATGCCACGTGATCTAAAATTTTGAAAGCATGCGATATATGCTTAAGTTCAATAGTGAACTATGGTTCATGAAACCTTATTGGTAAAAGGTGGATTTCATGATTTTTAGTGCCATATGAAGTGAAGTGATGCATATTAACAATATGTATGCTTGCGCCCATATTGGTGGCTATCGACCCTAAGAGCGGTTATTTGTACTGATGCATATATTACTATTTTGGCACCTGTTGAGGACTTGTCTTCAAAGGATTATCTGTGAGGGTACGTATGATCAAGATCAGGTAATCCGGCTAGAGTGGTAGATTTCTGTGAGGAAGTACACTGTCCAAGAGCAGGTAGCCGCAAAGACGGTAAATTCGTAAGACAGTAAATTCGTATGAGGAAGTGTATAATCCAAGACCAAGTATACCCTCTAGGGCGGTAATTCCTTGTGAGGTAGTGCATTTCTCAGACCAGGTGATCCGGCGTGGATCTTGTTAATCTTTAATTAAGAAAGAGTTATGGTAAATTGTGAGAATTTGCTGAGATTGATTGATATAGCCAATAGATTTGGCTTCAGTTATAGCAGAATTTGATCATTATTGAATTTAGATCTTGATACAATGTTATGTTTATGTCTTTTGTGGATAGATAAACCATTCTGTGAGAGAATTATGCCTTGAGCGAGGTATCGATTGAAGACAACTAGTTGTGCAAGGCCTTAAGAAATAGAAATAAGTGGAGGTTATTCAGGACAAAGAGTCTGTTAGAAATAGCAAGGACAATAAACAACGACGTGATTATGATAAAATAAAGAAAAATCCATCCAATAATCAAGAATAAGCTAAAGGAATAGCAAGTCGTGTCTATCATCTGTGACTAAACAAGTAGGAAGTAGTGAACATACACTCTAACTGTCTTAGGTTAAGACTTTTCCGTGATTTAGTACGTTTTTGCCATAAAGAAATCATGTATGAATTTTGTCGAGACCAAATTTTAGCTCCAAACTTCTCTTAGAAACTCATTGTGTGTTGTCCTGATCCTTATATGTTGGGAGCTCGCACATATATGTACATCCTTGTCGATACCCATCCCCTTATACTACGATCTCTACGAAAATCCTGCAATGAAATTTTGAGGACGAAATCCCTTTTAGGGAGAAATGATGTAATACCCGTAAATTTTATCAGATAAATAGACTTAAAATCTACGTCCTTAGGTTGTTACAAGGATATTTTATTATTTTAATTGTTTATTCGTACTTGAATCTCAGATATCATATTTGGATCTTCAATGTTGGATTCTTAGTATCATGTTCAGATTTTCAATATTCCATTCGAATCTTAGCTAACGGATCACGAACATTTTAATTGGATATTTGGTAAAAGATTTCGGTCAAATGGATCAGATCTCTATTATTGAAACCTCAATATCATGGTCAAATTTGATATTGGATCCATGACGAATGGAGTGGATCCGTGAAGTTTAAATCAAATTTTAATGAGAAATTTCTAGATTAGACCTTTAACACTTTAGAGGGATCTGAAATAGCACAAGCGATGGTTGGATCTACATTTGGATCCTGGACATCGGAGAGGTAAATAGGGTAGGATCCATTCAAAATTTTTATGTGTGGATCCATACTAGCTTTGCTAGGATCCATGTATCTTAATTCGGATCCATAGTGTGAAGAAAACTTCGGATCCTTAGATCTGGATTTCTTAAAGGGTTTCATGAACAAGATGGATCTTGGATCCATAGTAAATTATGGGGGATCCATAACAAGGTCATTGCACCCAAATCAAATTTTAATTGGGGTTTCATTCGAAAATTAAAAAAATAATACTTTAAAATCTAAGAGGAGATCTGGATGCACGAATCTGGATAGGCCCAAGTGTGGACCCATTGAGGATTTGGGTCGCGGGTGAGGCCAAACCAAACTCGTACCCAATGGAGCGTTAAAAGGTAAGAACAAAAAGAAAATCTAAAAGAACATACGGATCCGCTGATGGATCCAGATGGGCCCAAAATGCTAACCCAATTACAAGTGGGTCGTGGGTCGCAGTCGAACCGAAACTGCACCCGCTGTCACGTTAAGTGAAAAAAAAAAACAAAAAAAAAGGTAAGATTAAAAAAGTTCAGCCGTTATAGGGCCGAACCCGATAAGGAGAGAGATGGGGGAGGGTGTTAGGGTTCAAAACCCTAACGTTGTGCGAGTTTTGGAGGAGGGGTTTTGCGCAGTCGTGACGTGAAGGGGAGGGTAACGGATCCCCTTCCGTTTCGGGCTCCTTCCCTACTTATTCCCTTCCTCCCACTCATCTCTTCCTTCTCCTCCTGCACTCTCTGCCTCCCTATTTCTCTCTCTATCCCTCGGCTTCTCACTCTCCCTCTCGAATCTCTTGCTCGGCAACAGAGCAACCGAAGCCCGAGACCTCTCCTCTCGCGGCGGCAGCCACCATCACGCCGGAAGAGGTAGGTTTACTGTTTTTTTTTTCTTCAGGTGTACCGCATGTTGAGCATGTTGTGTGGGGTTTCTACAAATCTTCAATGAAAAGAGGGTTTGGGAGGTTTTAATTCGGTTAAGGTGTTTCAATTTCGAACTTTCTAGTGTGGGGATGGGTAAACACTAGTTATTCTCTGTTTTCATGTTTGTACAAATTCATTGGAATGATTAGCTTAGGCAATAATCATACGTTACTTCGAAGGGGTTGAATATCTATTGTCGGTTCTTCATTGTTTTGAGAAATTGTTGTTTGCCTTTAGAAATTTATGATTACTTGTAAGAGTTGCTTATCAGGTCTTAGTCCCAATTCACTATTCGTAGTGATGGACTAGATGTACCATCTGGCCTATACTTCAATAAGTCATTCGCTCCGCTAAAAAAAATGGGCGATGAATACCCTCTACGCTACCTTTTCCCAAAATATGTGGAGAACTCTTGTGGTTTTACTTGCCCTGTTGTGAGGGTCGTTGAAGATTTGACTAAATTGATCAAGCTGGTTTTTTTTTTCTTGGTATGCTTAACAGGGAAGTTCGGTCATGGTATTGTCTCAGTTCTGATAGGTCTAGGGGTGTATATTGCTATTTATAAACCACATGTTTATTTCCTTGCAATTTTTTAGAAATATTGGTGAAGAGGTATCTCAGGGTTACCGGGCAGAAATCTGAATTTTTTTTTGTACTATCAGTCTCCGCTTGGATTCCTGTTGGCTGTTGGCCCTCATTGTTGAGAAAAAAAATCCACCTAAGAACTCTTATTGTTTAACAATTTTAAATTCCCTATTTCAGTTCCAATAACACTTCTTAGAAACTGCTGAGAAATTCAGTTATTAAATGATATAATGCTCTGCTTGGGGTTGGTCCACTCACATTTATAATTATTCATCTTGCCAACAACCTGGGAGTGTTCAGCCTGATGACTTGGTGCTACTTTGCCTGCCTGTATCAAACTCAGACACCTACACACCTAGTTCATGACTCAATTTTGTTATGCATATTATTGTACACACACCTGCACACACGAACTTATGTGTGCATTTACCTGGATTCCGTGACACAATAAGAATAAAACCCTGCACAATGAATTAGTTCTGATTTCTTGGTTGCCATCATGGAACTGTCCTGGTAGCTTTCATGATAAGTGGGTTGCAAATTAAACAGTAAGGTTGAACCATTACAGGTGAGAAAATATACATATAGTAGGTGTTCACGGCGCACACCAAATGTCTAATACCGATAACGTTTGTATGCATCACACATGAACATGTTTCCATCCATTTCCAAGGGTAAAATGTGAATCATCCATAGAACACTTGTAGAAAAATCTTGACATGTGCATCATACTAGTAATGGCAGATGTTGGTTAAATTTAATGGCAACATAGAAATGACATAATGGCAGTTGTACATGCTTTGTGACATTTTATTAACAGATAGATAAATGTAGATGCATGCTTAAATACAGTGTTTCATTCAATGCATTTTTCAAAGTACAGACCCTGCTCGAGTTCTGTTCATGCTTTCTGATTTTTCACCTAAATAATCGAGGTTAATGAATCACAAATCCTCGATTCGGTTATAACACTCTTGAGACTACATGGCGTGATCTCTAAATGAATCAATTGGGTCTGCATAACTAAATGGATACCCGATGCGGGTACTTAGGGTGTTAAACTTATGCGAAATATCAATAACACTAGTGAGAGACTTAAATTAAATTCTTGTGGGCCTGACTGGTTTAAAGGTACCGGAGCTTGTGTGCTTGACTAGTTTAAAGACACCGGAGCACTCTGAGTGGGTGTTTGGGAAATCTTGCCTAATTGGGCAATATGGGTTGGGTACCTGATGCGGATACTTGGGTTGATGAGCTTACACTCAATGTCAATAACACCGGCAAGAAACTTACATTTAAATTTTGTGAGCCTGACTGGTTTAAAGGTACCGGGGCATCCGTGCTTAACTGGTCTAAAGGTACCAGAGCACTCTGAGTGGGTCTGTGCAATCAAATAGACAAAAATTGGGTTGTATATCTTTGTAAGATAATGAATGTTGAGGATCTACTACTAAGGTAGTAGTAAATTAATTTTGAGAGAACACCCTAGAATTTTAGAATAAATAAATAAATAAAAGATCAACCCACTCAGATTCGGGCTTACCTTGGAGAGGGTAGGTGGTACGAAACTCTGGGGACATGTGTTTATTGTTTCGAGCGAAAATGACTCGTTGGTCCCCAGTCCTCGGAGTTGAGAGACCCAAATTACCAATGTGTCCTAGGTGGTAGCTCTTTGTTCTTCTGCAGAAGTTAGGATGCATCATGTTTTGGTTTTGGGCCTTCGGGAGGTTCTCTCGATCACTGACCGCTCCCTTAGGATTTACAATTTCAGTTAGAATATTCGGGTTAATAAAACACCAATGAATAATAAACCATTGAATGTTCTCTTCTGATACGGTTGCCTTGGCCCGCGTGTACCCGCAGGATAATTAAAGATAAACATTTGAATTAGACCATCTTAGGTATCACATCTGAGTAGGTAGTGACAGATTTATAATCGTACATATAAACAATTACTTTTGACATGTGGGCATTTACTTTTAGCATGAAATAAAATATATGGTTATGAGATGTTTAAATTCTGCTAATGCTGTTACCTGGTAGTTAGTGTTCATAAACCGTTACTGTCATAGTGTAGATTCTTTACTTGTTCTTGTATATGCTGAAAATCACACACGACACTCACATCATATACTTGACACATGATGTACGTACAAAAAAAACTACGGTATTTCCTACTTAGACAGTTGTAGTTTAATTCCAATCAATTTACCATTTTTCAGGTGAAGATTATAGTTTATGAGCGATTGCAGGATGAGGCTTCGATCGAGATTTGATTTATTGTTCCCGGGATAATTTGATTTTCTCGATTTATTAGTTCATGTCATTGAAACTTTGATGTCATTATCTACTTGATATTTGAAATAAAAGAAATGGTGTTGCTTGCTCTCTACTGTAATGTTCCGGAATGTTTAACCTCATAGTATCAGTTGTTTTCGCTGTTAAAAAAAATTCTCAAAAATTCGGTTAAAAATTCAGGGCGTTGCAGCTTCAATTAGGGTCTAAAAACCCCTGATGAGTACTCGATTCCGGAGTTCATCTTTGAGCCCTCGAGCGAACTTCATAACCCGCGCTCTCTCGGTAGAGTATGTGTTCAAACAATAGCGCTCCAGGTGCCAAACTTGTTGGTGTACTCCACCAGCAACATGTTGCCCTGCTTCAAATCCAAGAACTCATCCATCTTCTTCTCTTAGGCAATCATTGAACTCGTCCCATGGCACGACGATCCCAAAACGGACCTCTCAGGTGGTCTCCCACCATTGCTTGGCATCGTCCTTCAGTCAGTACGATCTAAACGTTTTCTTTTTCTCAGGAACTTCCAAAATAGTGAATATCTGCTCGGTCTTGCGGATCCAATATTCAGCCTTCTCCGGATCGGAATTCCCGATAAACACAGGTGGATCAAGCTTCAAAAACCTCTTGAAGGTGACACCCTGAAGTTGGGACTGTTGAGCCTGCACAGCCTGTCACGTGTTGAGGGCTCCCATAAGGAAGTCCACTGCTCGGCCCAGTCATGAGGTTGATGGGCCTCTGTTGAATCCAGTTCTGAGGCGAACGAGATATCTAAAAACGAAAGAAAACACAAACTTATCGCTATACCGTAAACATAAAACTTTACTTAATGACAAAGAAAGGTTGGTACAACACGAAGCTTGAACATCTGGATCGGACCTAGACCGGTTTGTACTGCTCTGATACCAGCATTGTAACACCAAAAATTTCACTCATAGATGCAGAAAATTTCTGCACATACATAGCTATAACAACATGCTTAAAACATGATATGAAGACACCCAATACACGTGCAGCAGCTGAAAATTTCTGCACATAAGATTATGAAAAAACATGATATTAAGACACTCAAAACACATGTATAGCAGCAGAAAATTTCTGCACATAGGATTAAGAAAAAGCATGATATTAAGACACCCAAAACACATGTATAGCAGCAAAAAAATTCTGCACATAGGATTAAGAAAAAGCATGATTATGCTAAGCTAAAACAGAAAATTCAACAACAGAATTTAATCCAGCAATGCAAGATACTAAAACATATTTTCAGCTCAAAAAGAACCTAATCACTAACTAAGAAATCATGGAGGGAGGAACCATACTGCGAAAACGCAAAAATCCCAAAACAAAGCGCCAAAAAATGCTGGAAAAAACCCTCTAAACCGCCAGCTCTCCAAACTCCACTGCGGGCCTCCTCAATGCAAGAAAAACAGAGAGAGAGAGAGAGAGAGAGGGAGAGAGAGACGGTGGTGAGTGAGAGAGGGAGGAGTGAGGGGGTAAAGAAGAGAGTGAGAGAGGAGTGAGACGGTAGAGAGAGAGAGAGAGAGGGGGAGTGTGTATGGGGGGAAGAGGGTGAGAGTGAAAGGGAGGGAATAAAAAATTAAAAGTATAATTTAAAAAAAAATGCAGCTCCACCAAGTTGCCCCAAACAAAGAGGGGTGGGGACACTTCGCAGCCATGTGTCTCCATCGAGCTAAAAGACCAAAAATGCCTCAAAAGCCAAAAATACTTTCCCAAAATACCCCTGGTCCATAAGAAAACCACAGCCATACCCTTGGCCAAAAAAAAGTAACAAACCTACTCCTTACAAAAAATACCTCCAATAAAAGCATAATTCCAAAAATGCCATATGGGTTGAATAGACTTGGTTTTTGATCCAAATCTAATTCGCATATGGGTTACCCTACTCAAAACGCCAATCCGACGCGAGATGCACTCGTAAAATAAATAGATACATAAATACAAATTCTCAATACATAGGGTTCGAAAAATCAAGGGTGTTACACGCACAGCCGGTGAGAGTCAAACCTGGGACAAAGGTGGGGTCAACACCTTCTCCCCAGGCCTGTTAACTCCCACTCAACCAGTCCCCCACAGCTGGTGCACGTCTCCTTGTGGTAGGACGTTGCATGTTCAAATCCCAGTGGTATGTTGAATAATAACTGGTGGGGGTCCAACTTGCCAAACAAC
The DNA here is from genome assembly GCF_984573655.1 of Nuphar pumila. Taxonomy (NCBI): domain Eukaryota; kingdom Viridiplantae; phylum Streptophyta; class Magnoliopsida; order Nymphaeales; family Nymphaeaceae; genus Nuphar; species Nuphar pumila. The sequence goes on along the minus strand of NC_143264.1, from coordinate 75,177,450 downwards.
AACAACAACTACGCCTTCATCCCAAAACAATTGGGGTCAGCGATATGAACCAAAAAAGAAATTCATTTTGGGTCTTCCACATGAATCCTTTTCCTCCAATCATTTCTATCCAACGCCATGTCCTTGGTGAGGTTCAAAGCATTCATATCCTTTCCTATCATCTCCATCCAAGTCTTCCTAGGCCTACCCCGACCTCTTTTAACTAATATATTTTCCCATTTCTCCAACCTTCTAACTGAAGCATCATTAGGCCTTCGCCGAATATGTCCAAACCACCGTAAACGATTCTCTCGCATCTTATTTTCAATGGGTGCAACACCTACCTTCTTACGTATCTCTTCGTTCCGAATCTTATCTTTTATTGTATTTCCACACATCCATCTAAGCATCTGCATCTCAGCTACACTCATTTTTTGAATATGATGTCTCTTGGCAGCCCAACATTCCGTACCATATAGTAAAGCGGGTCTAATAGTCGTCCTATAAAACTTTCCCTTCAACCGCAATGGCATTCTACGATCGCACAGCACTCCAGTAGCACTTTTCCATTTCATCCACCCAACCTTTATCCTATGATTTACATCTCCATCAATTTCTCCATACTTTTGAATGATGGATCCCAAATATTTGAAATAATCATTCACCGGTATATCTTGCTCACCAAGCTTCACTACACTCCCATCACTACTTCGTTGCTTACTAAACCGACATTCCATATATTCAGTCTTACTCTTACTCAACTTAAAACCTCTAGCTTCCAATGTCTGTCTCCATAATTCTAACTTAGCATTAACCCCAGCTCTAGACTCATCAATCAAAACAATATCATCAGCAAACAACATACACCACGGTACATTTTCTTGAATTGATCTCGTAAGCTCATCCATCACTATCGCAAATAGGAAAGGGCTTAAAGCAAATCCTTGATGTAACCCAACCGTTATCGGAAAATTGGTTGTCACCCCTCCACAAGTGCGGACATTGGTTACTACTTCATACATATCTTTAATTATACTAATGTACTTGAGAGAAACACCTTTCTTCATCATTGTCCACCAGAGAACGTCCCTAGGTACTCTATCGTATGCCTTCTCTAAATCAATAAAAACCATATGCAAATCTTTGTTCCTCTCTCTATATCTTTCAATAAGTTGTCTAAGAAGATGTATAGCTTCCATAGTTGATCTTCCAGGCATAAAACCAAATTGATTCTCCGATATCATGACAACCTTCCTCAACCTAGACTCAATCACCCTCTCCCAAAGTTTCATAGTATGACTCATGAGTTTTATACCACGATAGTTTGTGCAATCTTGTATATCACCCTTATTCTTATATAAAGGCACCAAAGTACTCTTCCTCCACTCATTAGGCATCTTATTTGTTCGCCAAATCAAGTTAAAAAGATTTGTCAACCATTCTAAACCTTTCTCTCCCAAGCATTTCCAAGCCTCGATAGGTATACCATCTGGGCCAACTGCCCTTCTTGATTTCATTTTCTTCAAAGCCTCTGCAATTTCTTTCTTTTGAATCTTGCGCATGAAGTCACGATTTATCTCATGAAAAGGAATGGAGAAGTCTCCAAGATCTTGAGCATGACTATCATTAAATAGCTTATCAAAATAATCTTTCCATCTCTCCTTAATCTCCTCATCTTTGACTAAAACCCTTTGCGTTTCATCTTTGATACATCTAACCATACCCAAATCCTTCGATTTCCTATCTCTCATCTTTGCAAGCCTATAAATATCCTTCTCGCCTTCTTTGGTATCCAACTTGTCATAAACCTCCTTATATACCTTAGCCCTCGCGTTTCGAACAACTTTTTTAGCTTCCTTCTTTGCTATCATATACTTCTCCAAATTCTCATTATCACGACTCTTACTTAGATTTCTATAACACTCTCTTTTAACCTTAATAGCTAATTTGACATCCTCGTTCCACCATGATGTATCCTTACCTAGTGGTGCACCGCCTTTAGACTCACCCAATACCTCCTTAGCTACTTTTCTCATACCACCCGCTATCTTATTCCACATTGATTCTGAATCCTCCTCGAGACACCAATCAACTTCCTTAACTACCTGCTCTACAAACATTCCTTGTTTAGCTCCTTTCAGTGCCCACCACTTAATTCTAGGATCTATCCTATGTCTATCCCTTTTGCGGCATTGTCTAATTCTAAGATCTAAAATTAAGACTCTATGTTGTGTAGCTACACTTTCTCCTGGTATAACCTTACAATCGATGCAACAACCCCTATCTCTCTTTCTAAGTAGGAAAAAATCTATCTGACTCGTATTAGCCCCACTTTTAAATGTTACTAGGTGAGACTCCCTCTTCCTAAACCAAGTGTTTGCTAAGATCATATCATAGGACAAACAAAAATCTAAAATCCTTTCTCCACTTTCATTTCTTTCTCCTATACCATAGCCTCCATGGATATTCTCAAATCCATCCCTACTAATGCCTACATGTCCATTAAGGTCACCGCCGATGAAAAGCTTTTCTCCATAAGATGTCTCTTGTACTACTACATCTAAATCTTCCCAAAATTGATGCTTAATGGAATCATCTAAACCTACTTGAGGTGCATAAACACTAATAATATTAATAATATCCGTACCTAATACTAATTTAATAAGTAAAATTCTATCACCCTTCCTACGGACCTCAACTACATTATCTATAAACTGACGACTCATAACAATCCCTACTCCATTCCTATTCCTATTTATTCCTGTATACCAAATCTTATATCCCCAAGGTTCTATCACTTTAGCTTTCTCACCTACCCATTTGGTCTCTTGAAGACATAAAATATCAATCTTTCTCCTACACATAACATCTACTAACTCTACCAACTTACCAGTTAAAGACCCTATGTTCCAAGTGGCTAACCTAATTTTATGGTCTTGGACTAACTTCTTTACCCCCACCCGTCCAACAAAGTGAGGGAACCCTTGCCTATTTGACACCACACCCGGGCGCCGGTGTGACGCGTCGCTTCTGGGCGACGACCTAGCAACCCTTGCACATTTATCACTGCCTCCGGGCCTAGAGAGTACAACGCGTCGCTCAGTAGGGAACGCCCCAACGAAATTCTCATATTGGTTCATTTTCATAGGATATGACAAAGTTTTTATGTTGGCTGTCACAGGCCTACCGCAACCCTCCTCCTTTATCCGGGCTTGGGACCGGCAGTGTATAACTACACAGGCGGAGTTAACACGTGCAAAGAAAAAAAAAAGACTATGGCCACATACAAAATATGTCAACACGTGCAAAGATGTACCTGTCTCATGATCTATGTCACACGGACTCGGCTAAGGAGGCGCCACACCCGAGTCAACACGCCCCAACACGGGTGCGGCTTCGGACATGGCCCAGACTCGGTCAACGCTGAGTCGGACTCGGTCAACAAGTCGAGGTCGAGTCCGTCCTTGTTTTGGACTCAATCAACATTGACCGAGTCTATTTTTGTCTATTTTTTAGGACGAAAAATGTATAAAAACTAAAAAAAATATATCTTTTATATATTTTTTATATACTTCTGTCTTTAGAGAGAAAGACTCTGCAGAACGCAGTCTTTACCCAGACTGTGTTGCACAGTCTTTACCAGACTATGTAGATATATTTTTTTTTACTGTGTTGAGCAGAGTCTTTACCAGACTGTGTGTATATATATATATAAATATATATATATATATATATATATATATATATATATATATATATATATATCCATGTCCCCATGTCCAAAAATTTTGAAATTCAGTCGCACCCGCACCCATGTGACATAGCTCATGATAGGATCTGAGAGGATATTTTGAATCTCAGGATCCTGCATTGCCTATGCCTGAAAAATGAAAGAAATTTCAAAATTAGATGTATAAAGGAAGAATTCTAGAAACATCGATTGCAAGCACCAGCATCACCTTTTGCTATAATCCACCATGCACCTGTCTCTTTATGTCACATGGGTGCGGCTGAATTTCAAAATTTTTGGACACGGGGACACAGATATATATATATATATACAGTCTGATAAAGACTGTGCTCAGTACAGTTAAAAGAAATATATCTACATAGTCTGGTAAAGATTGTACAACACAGTCTGGGTAAAGACTGTGCTCTGCACAGTCTTTCTCTCTAAAGACAAGTATATAAAAAATATATAAAAGATATATATTTTTTAGTTTTTATACATTTTTTGTCCTAAAAAATGAACAAAAATAAACTCGGTCAACGTTGACCGAGTCCAAAACAAGGATGGCCTCGACTCGTTGACCGAGTCCGGGCCGTGTCCGAAGCCGCACCCGTGTTGGGGCGTGTCGACTCGGGTGCGACACCTCCTTAGCTGAGTCTGTGTGACATAGTTGTCTCTCCTTTAGCTCCTCAGCGCTTATCTCACCCCTGTTGGTCTTGTTGATTTGCTCAACACAACTGCAATGATCAAATAAATATACTAAGTTTTCTTGTTGATAGTGTGTGTGTGTGAGAGAGAGAGAGAGAGCGAGAGAGACCTCCGTACACCATCCATCAACTCCTGGTTGTTCTGGTCGTGTTTCAAACCCTCTTGGTATGTCTCCATTGCCTTGTCATACTCCTTCATGAAGAACTGTACCGCACCCTTCCTTGAACATCCCTTCGGGAACGTTGGGTCAAGCTCAATACACTTCTCAGCATCCTTCAGTCCTTCAGGCAACACACCCAGCTTGGTGTAGCAAGCAGCTCTATTATTATAGACCTGCATTTGGAGACGATCAATTCTTAAGACACCTCCAAGCAAACTTCTCATACTCTTATCTATCACACGAAGTGACATGCATGTGCTATCGTGGTAGAGCAGACCAACAAATTAATGATCTCGAGTGCTGAAAGCGAAATTTGCTTCATAACAAATTTAGTGTAATTGTGGATGTGCATAGACATTATGGGGTTCTACGTTCCAACAAAATATGGGGTTTTAATTCCATAGCTGAACAAAGCAGAAAAAAATTGACAAAAACAACCAAAAAAGTTTAGCACAGGCGACTTGCCTTTGGGTCACGGGGATTCCTCTTAATGGCTTCTGTTCTGTATAATGTTTCACTGCTTCAGGATACTTCTGTTGCATGAAGTATTCATTGCCTGTTAAAAGATCAGATCACGGCTAGGATGTGAAATATCACTAATAATCATAACAGTTAACTTCTGCACATTTCAACATTTTAAGAAATCCATATGATGTCATGCCTACTGGTTTTCCAATACCCAAAGAAACCGCAACCGGCACGAAGACCTGGTAGCGCTGGCTCAGCCTGCCATACCTACGGTCGTTGTGCCGGCAGCGTAAAACTCCCAGGCTAGGACCCCTGCCCCCAGGGCCTATGCTACGCATTGGCTTGCACAGAGGGGCGATGCCCATGAGAATCAAACCTTGACTGCCCGTCTAACAGCCAAGGCCCCACCCCATTCCATAACTGATCTGTCTGATCATGAGAGTACCTAATACGATAATCAGAAGAGAGACCACAAGCACAAAGAAAGCAAAACTCATACACTGATTTGCAACTCATGGGATCCAATAACTATAGCAAATGAAAGGTAACCTACTATCCTCAAATCAAAGTATGATACCTTTCTCACGTTCATCTGCGATATTTGGATCAAAATATTCTTGTTGCTCTAAATCTTTCTTTGCCCTCTCTGCAACATTAAGCTTCTTCAAGGTATCTGGGTTCCGATGTTCAGTTAATGCCTTCTAGAAAGTTTCAATAGCTTGCTCATAGTCTTTTGAACATTTGGCAAGTTTCGCTAAGGCAGTTCCTTTCCTAGTTAATGCCCTTACAATCATTTTAAAGTCCAAGTGAAGCTCTCTCCCTCTCTCCACAGCCTTATCGCAGTCTTTGATGCAATCCTCATACTGAAACAGAAAAACAGAAGGTCGGCCGTTTTACACAAGAAGAAATGGAGAACTAAGTGAAGGGTGGGCACTATATCAGCATCAACCCAGGAAGAAATAAAGAGAAGCAACACATGATAAGTCAAGTAGCCACGTCGCTTTGTATTTCTTTGTAGGCTGATCTGCAAGTCCATGATTAGAATACATGCACAAGGAAAAACAATCATTACTCAAAAAGAAAGTGAAAATAAGCTTGTACTTCTCTTATAAAAGAATTATGTTAGAAAAGAAAAAAATTCATGATTTTCTAAATCATGAAATTGATTAATGGAAAGAAAGTAATATCTGCCCCAAGAAAATATTTGACAAGCCCCTCATAAGACACTGGCACCTAAAGGTCCATTAGTACTTTCCAAACTCGTTGTGAGATCTCCATTGAAGCCGATACGCTGTATTTAACTTTGATCGCAGTCCAGTGTGACAGCTCAGTCAAGTAAACTTGATACTGATTTCATGCCAGCTACCAATTTACGACTTCTGTGTTACTAGCCTATTAAAAAATGGCTCAATTCTACAACCCACCACAGATTGCAGCTACCAGATATCTAAAGCAAGCTTTCCCAACTCAACTGGCATATTGCTGCTAGCACATATTTACAAAAGGTTTTTGTAGATTTTCCAACTTTTAACTTCAAAAGTCCAAAATCTGTTGAAACTAATCGCAAAAGCCCCACTAGTTTTGGAAGTATTAACAGTCCAAAGCCGAGTAAGCAAAGGAAAGAAAGAAAGCAGAGGGGGCAAAAAAGAAAAATAAATAAGCGTCTTTATTATGATTCCTTTGCCTGCGTTGCATAACTTCCAAAAATATATAAGGCAACAAAAATAATTTTGAAAACTGCATTCATCCTATGTTGGGTTTACAAGATCTCATTCAACATCATAATGCACCACCATTTATGGCGATGTGATTGCACAACCCTGCAGCCGCACTCTATGTTTCTATCACTCAAAACCAACTTTTATAACAGATACAAATATACATATAGGGGAATGAAAAGTTCACCAATGGAAACCCTCCCAAACCTCCCCAATGGAATTCTTTTTTTGGTGTTTTTTCAAAATTCTAATCATACAGATGTGTTCAGCATGATTGATTTACTATAAATCGACACTTCATGGATTTTGGATAGAAAAAATGGTATTTGGAGCCTCAAAATTTATAAAATTTGTACGCAGTGTTAGTTTGGATCATGGATCTGACCCGATCCACCTCGAGATCCAGCGGTGGCATGTTTGTAATTAGTTCTTATTACCTGTGTAAAGTGTGTAAAGTGTATTGTAACACTTATAAATATTAAGTAAAAAGGGAAAACCCTATTGCGCCGACTATTCCTCTCTCTCTTCTCGGTTCTTTACCTCATCTCTAACATCTGCAGGCTGATATTTCTGATATTTCTGACATGGTATCAGAGCACAGGCGCAGAAATCGATCATCTGGAAGGACTATAAAGACCAGTGCGTGAAAGGACGTAGGCTTTCTCTATTCCTTTTCCTTAAATCTATTTCTGATCTTCTGATTTCACGCAGTTTCACGCATCATCCTAGTTTCACGTATCCCTATTTCTCTGTCTGTTTTTCTTAATCTGATTTCACGCATCCCTATTTCACGCAGTTTCACGCATCATCCCAGTTTCACGTATCCCTATTTCTCTGTCTGTTTTTCTCAATCTGATTTCACACATCCCAGTTTTGCGCATCCTTATTCATATTTCGATTCCTTCTCTTTTCAAATTCTGTTTCTGGCTCACATGTTTCACAGCATTGTTGGTTTCTCTATGTACACAGCATTGCTATTCCTGGTTCACACGTTACACAACATTGAATTTTTTTTTTTTTAATAACGTGTGTGTGAAAATTATTTTCTGGATTACACGTCATTATACTTTTGTGCAATGTGTTGCTAATATCATTTTCAGCACACACAATATTGTTGTTCTTCTTCTCTTAATACACTGTTAAATACAGTTTGTTCTCTCATTCTTCATAAAATCTATGGATTCCAAATTGAACCTCAGTTTTCTTACTCACCTCATGACCCACAAGTTATCACATGATAACTATTTGCTTTGGAAACGCCAAATTGTGCCTTTTATTTGCAGTCATGGTCTTTATGGGCATCTAGATGGACGATCACCCGCCCCACCTACACATATCATGCAGGAAATAACAGGTGAAGACGGGAAGGTGAGTCAACTTCGAAGCACCAATCCAGCTTATGACATATGGGTACAACGGGATCAGACATTAGTTGCTTATATAACCTCCACACTTTCTGATCGTGTTTTACAAACTATCTCTGATGACCAATCCGCTGCCGAGTTGTGGAATGGACTAGCTCATTCTTTTTCTCAGGTTTCCGAATCTCGGGTTTTGCAACTCAAGTGGAAATTCCAATCCATGCGAAAAGAAAACAAATCCATTACAGAGTTCATGGGGGATGTCAGAGTGATTACATATCAGTTAGCTGCCATCGGAAGTCCTGTATCAGATAAGGATATAGTACAACAGGTATTAGGTAGTCTTGGACCTGAATATCGCATGTTCTGCACCGCACTCCAGGTTGTTTCAGTCCTTCCATGTTTTGATGATCTTCAATCTAAGCTTTTGCAATATGAGGTCAGTTTAAATCAGGAACACGTGTCAGAGGATGCTCATCCTGTGATGATGACACATACGCCTATTCAAACAGGAGTGTCATTTACTCTCCCTCGCCCCAATGGAACATCTATGAACAGAGGAGGATTACTGCCTACACCAGGTGGAGGAGGTATTGGTTCAAGCAGTGTACCACGAGGAGGACGTGTTCCTACTTGTTTTCTATGCAACAAACGGGGACATGTTAAAGCAAACTGATGGTACAATCCTCAGAACCGGAACAAATCAGGGAGGCCAGATAGTAGGTCAGGGCAGAAGGCCATTCATCAGGTTGCCCGTACTCCTCAGGGACAGGTTCTTCCACAGGACATACAAAATATCCTTATGACTACTTTCAATCAGATGAACTTGCGCCAAAATGAGGAAGGTATATGGTATATTGATTCAGGGGCAGCAACACACGTTACTTCTGATGCAGGTAAATTTACTCACTTGACTCCTTACACTGGAAATGGTACTATAGTCATAGGAGATGGATCTCACCACCCCATCTCTCACACTGGAAATGTCTTCCTTTCTTTGCCTAAATCTCAATTACCCTTGTCAAATGTCTTACTCACACCTGCTATTCAAAAGAATATTCTATCTGTGTCTAAATTAGTTTATGAAACAAATTCTTCCGTTGAATTTACTCCTTCTTCTGTTTATCTTAAGGATCTTCACACCAAGAAGACGCTCGCTGAAGGTGAACAGCGCGGGAACATGTACGTCTTTGAAGAATCTCATGTGCCTTTGAAGACGTCGTCTTCCGTAGCCGTGGCTTCTTCAGCTCCTTCCTTTCCAACATTTTTAAGTCGATCCACATATCATAGTTCTTCATCTAGAGTCTTGAAACTTAATAAGCCAAACTTATGGCATCTTCGTTTGGGTCATTGTAGTCAAGTCTTTCTTGACAAGTTGTCTGCTAAAGGTCTAATACCCGCAGTCAGTTTAGAGTCAAAATGTCCAAGTTGTCATTTATGCAAAAGTCATGTACTTCCTTTTCATAGTATCAATAAAAGAGCAACAAAGCCTTTTGAAATTATATGCTCAGATGTTTGGGGTCCTGCGCCCACTGCTTCTCTTTCTAGATCTCGATACTATGTACTCTTTCTTGATTCTTACACTCGTTTTAGTTGCATCTACTTCATGAAAAACAAACATGAAGTTTTCAAGTTGTTCAAACAGTTTCATGCACTAGTCCAAAACCAATTCAATACCAATGTTGTATATTTCCAGTGTGATGGGGGAGGAGAATACATATCCCATGATTTTAGTGAATATTTGAAGGAACATGGCATTACACGTAACATTTCTTGCCCTCATACCCCTCAACAAAATGGAGTTGCTGAGAGAAAGCACAGGCATATTGTTGAAACAGCCTTGAGCATGATGCATACTGTGGGCATTCCTTTTTCCCTTTGGACCGAGGCTTTCCACACAGCTGTTTACGTTATCAACAGGTTGCCCATGACCATCCTTGAAGATAATTCTCCGTATTTTGTTCTTTATAATTGGCATCCATCATATGAAGAACTACATCCTTTTGGCTGTGTATGTTATGTTCATATTGATCATTCATTGAGAAATAAGTTTCAAGACAGAGCTATACAGTGCAAGTTCCTTGGGTATGCAGATGACTATAAGGGATACAGGTGTTATGATCCTCATACAGGCAAAATTCGGGTATCCAGAAATGTTGTTTTTGATGATGAAAACTTTGACACTCTGGGTTCATCTTCCACAGATACACAGGACAGTTATGATCCTTGGCTAAGTGACTCACTTTTATATGACTCGTTGTCTCATGTGGATTCATCTTTATTGACAGACAATGAACCCTATACTTTTGATGTGGAACCACATATGGAAGACATTCCTCCTACAACAACATCCTCACATTTTTCTGGTCTTGTTTATTCTCGTAGAACTCACCCAGTCAATGCTGAGACTCCTCTACGACATTCCACTCGAGTTAGACATCCTATAGATCGTTGGGTAAGTTATAACAATTTCTCTTTGGATTTTCAAACATTTCTAACCAGAGTGTCCAAAGAAACAGAACCTTCCTCCTTTCATGATGCTATAAATTCTCATGCCTGGGTAGAGGCGATGAATGAGGAAATGGAAGCGTTGCATGAATGCAACACATGGGAAATTGTGCCAAGGCCAGATAACAAGAATGTTGTAGGATCCAAATGGGTGTACAAGATCAAGCACAAACCGGATGGCAGTGTTGAGCGCTATAAGGCTCGTCTGGTTGCACGAGGCTTCACACAACAATATGGGCAGGACTACGATGAAACATTCAGCCCAGTAGTAAAACTGGGCACAGTCAGGATTGTCATTGTGTTGGCATTACAACATGGTGTTAAAATGTATACTCAAAAACCCTATTGTAAGTGTAAATATATATACTTATATACATAGAGATACGTATACATATGTATACGTATCTCTATATATAAGTATATATATTTATACATTTTCCCCTTTTTTACCCGAAAAGGGTATTTTAGTCCTTTTACTGTTTTGCGCATATTCCAATTGGAATATGTTGTAACTTTTTTCTTTATTTTTTAATTTCTTTATTTTTTAATTTTTTCCTTTTTGTAATTTCAAAAAGGTGCCTTGGGGGTCTCCCCAATAGAGTCGTTGGGGAGCCCCCAACGGTCACAATTGTGACCGTTGGGAGCTCCCCAACGACTCCTTTGGGGAGCCCCCTTGCACCTCCCATTTCTTGTATAAATAGGGGTGTTCCCCCTTGTAAATTCTTAAGCTTGAGAGTCTCAAGCATTTCCTCTTTTTTATGAAACACATGCATTATTGCATGTTTATTATTTTTACGCTTTTCGCGTATTGTGTTCAAGTGTTGTGAAAGTGCCTTCGTGCACTTCCTTTTTAAAAGTATTTATGCTTGTATGCGTATTGTCTCTTCATAGACAATTTTACATGGTATCAGAGCTCGGTTGGTGATTAAGGATCGTGGGATTCTTCTTTTTTTTGAGTGCCTCAAAAACCGTGCCTTCGGATTCTTGGAAGTTGAAGTGGTGGATTTTGCTTCTCAAATATTTTAGAAGGAGCTTGTGCAAGCTAGAAGTTGAAACATTGTGTTGGTACGCCTCCTTCTCTTTTTCTTTACTCAATGGGTGAAAAAGAGTCTCACTTCGCCCTTGGCTTCTAGTTGAATGGGTCCAACTACCATATTTGGGCCGGGAACATGGAGGCTCACATAAAAGGTAAAGGATTATGGGGTTATGTGCAAGGCTCTATTCCGGAACCGGAACCCAAAATAATCGTGATGGACGGAAATGAAATCAAGGTTCTTGAGGGAGAGGAAAGGGTCAAAGCTCTTGAAGAATACTCCAAGAAGCACGACGAATGGGAAATGAAGAACTTCAAGATTCTTTCTTGGTTCTTCGCATCCGTCGAAACAAAGATTAATGCCAACATTATCAAGTTCAAGAAAGCATCCGAAGCTTGGCATTATCTCGAGAAAATGTATACATCAAGAGATCTATCCCATAAGTATTACCTTCAAAAGAAGGCCCTCTCCCTTACTCAAGGTGAAATGTCCATTAGGGAATATTATGCCGACCTCTCCTTCATTTGGGATGAGCTCTCCATGCTTGAACCAAAATGGAGTGGAGAGGCAATTGAACTCCGCCACAAGCAACTTGAAGAAGATCGGTTCTTCAATTTTTTGAATGGGTTAAGACCGAAATTTGAGCAAATAAGGTCATCTCTTCTTTCCTCATTTTCTCCTCCATCTCTTGAAGATGTTCTCACCAAATTAAGTGGTGAGGAAACTCGTATGAGCTTATGTAAACAAGGATCAAATGTTCTTGTGGTTCCTTGTAATCATGAAGAAAACAATGAGGTCAATGCCGTATCAAGACCCGGAAATAATGTAAAGACCTATCGTCCTCCTTATTTCAAATTCCAAAATCAAGGAGGAGATGGTGGACAAAGAGGAAAAAGAGACTATAGCAAGACTATTTGTCACTTTTGTAAGGAACCGAGGCATATCAAGCCCGTATGTCCCAAATGGAAGAGGCTTCTCGCTATGGCCACCACCGGTGTACCACAAAAGAAAGAGGCATCATCAAGTGGGTCACTCTCGTTGAATCAAATAGTGGAAGCCCTTCAACCTCTTCTCAAGGGAGCTACATCCGGTGCCGCTGTGTCTACCTCTTCCATTCCAGGTAAAGTCTCTTGGCTTTTGGACTCAGGTGCATCTTTTCATATGTCCCCAAACATGTTTTCACTTTCCGATTTTTCAAAAAATGTTTCTCCATCCTTTGTTTCCACTGCGGATGGAACCTCTCTTGAAATTAAAGGAATAGGTAATTTTGAAAATCAAAGTTTTTCCATTCCAAAAATTAGATTTATACCTAAACTTAACTTAAACCTTCTCTCTGTTTCTCAACTCTCGGACCATGGATGCGATATTAAATTTTCATGTGACAAATGTTTAATACATGATCGCTGGTCCGGGAAATTGATTGAGGAAGGCTTTAGAAAATGAGACTTATACTATATGGAATCTCTCCAAGTTCCAAAATCATTTTGTAATGTTGCCCGGAACAAAGATATAAACATATGGCACAAAAGACTTGGTCATCCTAATGCCACCAAGTTATCTTATTTACATTTTGCGAAGGATTTATGTAAAAGTTCATTTTCCTGTAATGATTGTATTCTCGGAAAAATGCAAAGTTTACCGTTTAAGCAAAGAACTATGTTCTCATCTAAGACCTTCGAAATTGTTCATTCCGATGTTTGGGGACCCGCACCTGTTGTTTCAAAAGGAGGTTTTTCTTACTATGTTATTTTTGTGGATGATTTCTCCCGGTATTCATGGATCTATTTCCTAAAGTACAAACATGAAGTTTTTACATGTTTTAAAACCTTCCATTTAATGATCAAGAATCAATTCAATAGTAATATAAAAAATTTTAGAAGTGACTCTGGAGGAGAATATCTCTCCAACCAATTTAAAACATATCTTGAGGATCATGGAATTATTCATCAAAGGTCTTGTCCTAAAACCCCTCAACAGAATGGATTGGCCGAAAGAAAACATAGGCATATCATTGAGACCACTAGGACCCTGCTTATTTCTCAAAATATTCCTAAGAACTTTTGGGCTGAAGCAGCCCTCGCTTCTGTTTATCTGATAAACCGCTTACTATCTAGGATATTAGGAAAAATATCCCCTTTTGAGATCTTATATAAACTTGAACCTGATTATAATAGATTACGTGTTTTTGGGTGTAAATGTTTTATTCTTACGGATAAAAATGACAAGCTCTCTCCCAAAGCTATCCCCTGCGCCTTTCTTGGGTATTCCGAAACTCAAAAAGGATTTCGTTGCTATGATCTTCGAGGAGATAAGTTATATGTTTCTAGAAATGTAACGTTCTTAGAAAATGAGTGGATTTGAAAAAAATGTTTCTCAACAAGAAAATTTTGATTACTCATTCCTTTTTTATTTATTGGCTAGTAATGATGATATATCTAGTGATGATGATGTATCATCAATGATCAAGAAAACAGGTTTTTAAGTGATCCGATAACCTACTCCCGTAGAAACCAAGACACCTTTAGAAGTGTCATTGACCAATATAGTGAGCTTGTACCTACTCTCGATCACAGGAGATCTGAGAGGAATAGGAGACCGCCAACTCGTTTTGTCTCTTTTGATTCTTTTTCACCCCGGTATAGGGCTTGTCTTAGTGCCATTCACTCTTATTTTGAGCCAAGAAATTTTGAAGAAGCTAAAAAATGTATAGAATGGCAAGAAGCCATGCAAAAAGAACTTAGTGCTCTCAAAAGTGCTGAAACTTGGGATTTCCAAACCCTACCCATAGGAAAGAAAACTATAGGTTGCCGATGGGTTTTTAAAATTAAAACTAAAAGCGACGGATCCCTGGAAAGGTATAAAGCTCGCTTAGTTGCAAAAGGATATGGGCAAGAGTATGGAATTGATTATGAAGAAACCTTTGCTCCTGTAGCCCGAATGGTTACAGTTAGATGTCTCATTACCATTGCATCTATTAAAAATTGGAATATTTTTCAAATGGATGTGAAAAATGCTTTTTTAAATGGAGAACTTAACGAAGAAGTGTATATGGAAGCCCCACCAGGTATGACGATTCCTAAAGATAAAGTTCTTCGTCTTCGAAAGGCTCTTTATGGTTTGAAACAGGCCCCCAAAGCCTGGTATGACAGATTTACCAGTGTAATGCTAGAAAATGGTTTCTCCTCATGTTATACTGACACTGCTTTATTTACTAGGAAATCTAAAGCAGGGATTGTAATATTGTTACTATATGTTGATGACATGTTGATTACAGGTGATGATGTTCAAGGAGTCAAGGGTAGTAAGTCCGTCTTGACTTCAAAATTTGAGATGTCAGACTTAGGTTTTCTGACATATTTTCTTGGAATTGAGGTTGCTTATTCGCAACGTGGTTATTTTCTATCTCAGTCTAAACTTGCTTGTGAGATTATTGACAGATCAGGAATCTCTGATGACAAAGTATGCAAAACTCCTGAAGTTGTGGGAGCCAAAATGAAGATTGACGATGGTGTTCCTCTAATCGATCCTACTCCCTACAGGCAGTTGGTAGGTTCTTTAATGTATCTTAGCATTACTCGACCTGATTTGTCACATGCTATACATATCGCCAGTCAGTTTCAGCATGCTCCCACAACCGTTCATATGAGTGCTATGCTTCGCATTATCAGATACTTGAAGGGAACGGTGAATAAGGGAGTATTCCTATCCTCTTCTTCTGAATTAAAATTGCTTGCTTATACTGACTCAGATTGGGGAGGTGACCCTAGTAACCGTCACTCCACCACTGGCTTTTGTATTTTCTTAGGAGAATCTTTGATCTCATGGCGATGTAAAAAGCAACAGAAGGTCTCATTATCATCCACTGAAGCCGAATACAGAGCCATGGCATCTACCACCATGGAAATAGTATGGATTAGACGCCTTTTGGAAGATATGAAAGTAGTTGTCAAAGAACCAACAAAGCTTTGTTGTGACAATAAAAGTGCAATTTACATTGCCAAGAACCACACATTTCACGAGCGAACAAAGCATATAGAGATGGGCTGCCATTATGTCAGAGAAGAATACTTGAAGAAGGTCATTGATCTACCATACGTGACGTCTGAGTATCAACTTGCGGACTTCTTCACAAAAGCACTTTGTTCGCCTAGATTTCATTTCCTCCTTGACAAACTTGCGGTTATCACACCGTAAGTTTGAGGGGGGGTGTTAAAATGTATACTCAAAAACCCTATTGTAAGTATAAATATATATACTTATATACATAGAGATACGTATACATATGTTATATGTATACGTATCTCTATATATAAGTATATATATTTATACATTTTCCCCTTTTTTACCCGAAAAAGGGTATTTTAGTCCTTTTACTGTTTTGCGCATATTCCAATTGGAATATGTTGTAACTTTTTCTTTATTTTTTAATTTCTTTATTTTTTAATTTTTTCCTTTTTGTAATTTCAAAAAGGTGCCTTGGGGGTCTCCCCAATAGAGTCGTTGGGGAGCCCCCAACGGTCACAATTGTGACCGTTGGGAGCTCCCCAACGACTCCTTTGGGGAGCCCCCTTGCACCTCCCATTTCTTGTATAAATAGGGGTGTTTCCCCTTGTAAATTCTTAAGCTTGAGAGTCTCAAGCATTTCCTCTTTTTTATGAAACACATGCATTATTGCATGTTTATTATTTTTACGCTTTTCGCGTATTGTGTTCAAGTGTTGTGAAAGTGCCTTCGTGCACTTCCTTTTTAAAAGTATTTATGCTTGTATGCGTATTGTCTCTTCATAGACAATTTTACACATGGATGGTCACTCAGTCAACTTGATGTTAAAAATGCTTTTCTGCATGGTGAACTAAAGGAAGAAGTTTACATGGAGCAGCTGCCTGGATATAGCATGCATGATTCATCAAATTGGGTATGTAAACTTCGACGCTCTCTTTATGGATTAAAACAAGCTTCTCGATCTTGGTTTGAAAGTTTTTCCACAGAGATCCAGCGTCATGGGTTCAATAAAAGTGTTCTAGACCATTCATTGTTCATCTTTAAAAGTGGTTCAGCTATTGTTTGGGTGCTTATATATGTTGATGATATCATTATTACCGGAAGTGATGAGGATCACATATCTTGGGTTAAGTCTATGCTGATGGCTAAATTCAAGATGAAAGACTTGGGGTGCTTGCGATATTTTTTGGGTGTGGAAGTTGATAGTCGACATGAGACTATTACATTGAGCCAACATAAGTACACTATTGATATTCTCCTCACTACAGGGATGGAAAATTGTAAACCAACTAGCACACCTTGTCTTCTAAATCATAAGTTAAGTGCTAAAGAAGGCACTACTTATCATGATCCTACTCTGTATCGCCGAGTTGTAGGGATGTTACAATACTTAACATTCACTAGGCCTGACATAGCATACTCTGTCAATCAGGCCTCTCAGTTTATGCATGCTCCTACAAATGCACATATGGAAGCGGTAAAAAGAATCCTTCGGTATTTAAAGGGTACGATTGGAGATGGTTTGATGTATAACAAAGACACAGCTTATACGTCAGGACATCGACTATTCACCTACACAGATGCGGACTGGGCTGGTGATCCTGATGAGCGCAGATCAGTCTCAGGGTATTGCATCCTTATCGGCAATAATGTTGTAACATGGAGTAGCAAGAAGCAAAAGGCAGTGGCGCGATCTAGTACTGAAGCCGAGTATCGTGCAATGGCAGCAGGAACAGTTGATGTTACGTGGGTGAGACACCTACTGCAAGAATTACAAGAACCAATCTCGTCCTCTATGCTTCTTTGTGATAATCAGAGTGCTATTAATATTGCCTTCAATCCTATTCTTCATTGTCGCACGAAGCATATCGAAATCGATCAACACTTTGTTAGACAAAAGGTGGAAGAAAAAGAAATTGAACCCGCATATGTTAGGACAGATATGCAAGTTGCTGACATTTTTACAAAAGGATTATCCACTCATCAGTTTTGGGCACTCAAAGACAAGTTGAGCATGATCAAAGACCATACTCAACTTGAGGGAGGCTGTTAGTTTGGATCATGGATCCGACCCGATCCACCTCGAGATCCAGCGGTGGCATGTTTGTAATTAGTTCTTATTACCTGTGTAAAGTGTGTAAAGTGTATTATAACACTTATAAATATTAAGTAAAAAGGGAAAACCCTATTGCGCCGACTATTCCTCTCTCTCTTCTCGGTTCTTTACCTCATCTCTAACATCTGCAGGCTGATATTTCTGACACGCAGTTGATTTTGAAACTTATAAAAACCTATCCATGCATCGGAATCAAATGCTCCAAGAACTGATTCCTATAAAAACAAGCATATAGATCACATCTGTATGGTCGAAATTTTGAAAAAAACACCAAAAATCCATTGGAGAGGTTTGGAAGGGTTTTCCATTCCCCTATATATATATATATATATATATATATATGATACTGAGGGATTAGCTCAGACAGAATTGTCTGCCATATATATATGGCAGACAATTCTGTCTGAGCTAATCCCTCAGTATCATCAACAAATTATAGATTTAAGTTGTTTCTTATGATAGTGGATGGCTTGGAGATATAAAAGTCCATATTCTTCCAGACAGTAAAAGCTAAACTAGTTTAGAAAAAGTGGGGAAAAGAAAAGAAAAAAAGAACTAAAAAGTGAAAACACAGTTTGGGAGGTTTTAAAAAAGAGAGAGGATCACTTCAGAGGCACCTTGGATGTCATTCATCTTAAAAATGAACACCACCCATCAAAACAATGAACAAGCTCATTGTGAGCTGTTCATTTTAAACCATTCTGATGCCATCCATTTGAAATACGAACGACATCAAAAAAAGGAGTGGGGCCCATCCAAGTGATGGGCATCCCATTCATGCAGGTTTTGGATACCATTCATCTGGAGCATAGTTGGCATACCCGGCGAGTTGACTCGGGAATCGCCCGAGTCGACCCGAATGGGACCCCAACTGGGTCACGATTCAGGACTGCCGATCCAACCCATTAAGTAAAAAAATTTTATCATGTATTTTATTTATTTTAATGCATAATTCTTATATAAAGTCACTTGTTATGAAGAATCTAATGTTAATCAATGAAAAAAGTTGATAATCATGTATAATTATATGTTTTTGTAACTTATCTATTGACATATTAGCTTGAAGTTTAGTTATTTCCATGTCTTATTCATGTGCTTACACTATAAAATATAGAGTCCTGACTCGTCCGATCACCTAGTCAACCCACTGACTCGGTGACCCAGTTGGGGTCCGATCTGAGCCCGAGTCACCAGTTTGAGAACTATGATCTGGAGATCAATAGCATCCAGGGGTGCTCTGACGGAATACACTCTGAGCACACTCTGACCTGATCCCATCTCTTTAAAAAATGCATCAACAGCAACATTTACTCCTAAGAGAGAATAACCATTGTCACTGTCATTTTCACCATAATAAAGGACTTTAATCGCAAAAATTTTGTAAGATTTGAAGCTCCTATTTCTGTCCATTTTTACTTTCCTACCCTGCCTCCAATCCTACTTTAGGGATCCCTTCAACCAGACAATTTCACTTTTCAAAAAAAGAAGCCTAAATGAACCCCACAGTGCATTCTTTGGTTATCTCTAATTCACTATTATGAAGGGTGCGTGACGTATGAGTCTACTGTGTCCTAAACAAGTGATTCCTATTATATTTTTGCAGGTTCACCAACACTCGGTAATGAACCTTTTCTTTTTGAAAGGAAAACTCGGTAATAAACCATGTTACGTGAAAACAGCCAAATAAAATCAAGAGCTTCAAAATCAGAATCTACCTTTATAGGTCATACACGGTCGGCCATCCAAGTACATAAAATCCTAGCAAACAACAATGTATTCTTGCAAGGGGTACAAAGCTATCTAGGATTGCAATCCAACAATAAGACAAACGTCAACCATATCCAAATGAAGTGTGATAAAATTCAGAGATAATCTCAAAACAGTCTCAATGTTGCACGCAGAAAATAATATAATCCCCTGCAGAACATGTACGATCTCCATCTAATGAGAAAATACTAAGAGAACCCAATCAAGCTGGACAAAACAAAGAGACCATCCAATGCAGTTTTGCATACCAAACTATCATCAAACTGAGCCATTATCCAAAATTCCGAAAAGGGTTCATAAAAAGTAGCTAGCTTACCTTTCCCATTTCCAGGTAAACGGCCGCCCTGTTTGTAAGATAGGATATATCCTAGTCATCGAGCTCCATCCCCCTCGTGTAGTGCTGGATAGCCTTGTCGAACTCCTTCTTCTTGTAAGCTGCATTGCCCGACTCCTTCTCCCTCTGTGCATCGGCCTTCCTCTCCCTCAACTCCTCCTCCTTGCTAACTTCCATCAGGCTCGGGCTCCGGCCGTGCCTCCTCCTTCTCTTCGCCATAGCTCGGTGTGGCCATTGGAGGCACGTCCCTTTCCATCTCCTCCGGAGCCCACTCTCTCAACTTCATGTTGAGCAGAACGCCCAGCACCTGCATCATCCACGGATCCTGCAGGTACATGTTGAGATTGTTAGGGTTCTTCTGCACGTCTTGGATCATCTTGAGGAAGTCCGGCTGCTGCAGATACGCCCGCGTCGTCGGATCGGCGGTGAGCTTCGCCCACAACTCCGGCCCCTGGAAGATGTTCCCGAACGGCGACGATCCCGCCGGCCCCGATTCCGGCTCGCGAGCCCCGACTGCGCGTGGGCGAGCCCCAACTTGAGGGGCTCGTTCTAGGGATCGAGATCAAGGCCCTTCCGGTAGGCGGCGACGGCCTCCTCCAGGTTGCCGAGGCCAACATGCGCGGCGCCGAGCCGGCTGTAGCCCTTGGACCAGTCGGGCTTGAGCGCGACCGTCTTCTTGGCGTCGGCGAGTGGTCCGGGCTGACCTGGCCCGGTTAGTGGACGGGCTTGTTGGGGCTTTTGATAGGCCGGCCCTGGTCAAGCCCGACTCATTGAGCAACCGGGTCGGGCCCAGGTCTAATACAAAGCCCACGACCAGCCCTTTTTTCGAGAACGGATCCTGTAAAACTGTACTGTAGCTCAGTACAAGTGGGACCCGTAGAGGGGTGGGTTTTGTGGTTGTAAATGCTGGGTGAGATTGCTAATCTCAACTAGCGTTTTACAGGATCAGCTTCTCCATTTGTCCCATTAGCTTAATTCGAGCTGCGCATGCCCCGTTACAAGTTAAGTTAGATTCACACATTCTCTATTCATTTCCTTGAATATAAAAGTTTTTCAGGGAAATTTTGAAAAATATAAAATTAATTGAAACTGAAGATAAGTTTAATTTTCAAAAAGCATACTTCTTGGCCTTATATATAGTGCCACATATAAAAAGCTTCAAATTTTCAAAATTTAAGAGTTTTTTTCATGGATCAAACCCTATTTATATGATATGATCTACAACCATTATTTAGTGAAAAATAAGTTTTAGATCATGTGATTATGCCAGTTTTTTTAAGATCTTCAAAAATCAACGGCTCAGAATGTACCCAAAATATGGTCAAAAACATGATTTCTATTAAAAAAATTGTGTCAAGTACATCTATAAGGTCTGTTTAAAGAGATGCAAATGATTTCTTGTAGGTGAGAGTAGGTGCTCCGTAGCATTACTCTCTCTCTCTCTCTCTCTCTCACTCACTCTCTATCTGTATATATATACTACAACGTATCATTAAGCCTTAATTTGGTCTGATTATATCAGACACACCGTCAAACATGCGTTTCACGCACATCCAATTTTTTTTAACGCTAAAATACGTTTTAGCATCTTATTGCGCCTCCTCTGTCCCCTTCCGCCACCGCTCTGCCCCCTCCACCCCCTTTCGTCGCCGCTCTACCCCTCCGGTCCCTTCCACCACTGCTCTGCCCCATCTGCCACCTCCGCCCCCTCCCGACGTTGATCGAGTCGGAGACCCTGATCTCCTTCAATGCGAGGACCAGATGCGGGATGACCTCCTCCGGATCTCTGCCACCGGTAACGACGAGCGCTTGCGAGAGTGCCAAGAGGAGGCCCTGCTGGGTGAGGTTCTGGAAGAGGGTAGAGTGCACGTCGATCCTCCCCCTCCACTTCTTGCTGGTCCAGAGCTTCCGAAAAAACGGGCTTGCACGCACACTTGATTGTGCATGCACCGTTGATCTGCACACCCGGTATCATCAGACCAAATTAAGGTTTAATGATACACTTCTCTCTCTCCCACTATATATATATATATATATATATATATATATATATATATATATATATATATATATATATATATAAAGCCCACGAGACAGCCTTTTAGCCCACGGGCTAGCCCGATCCGATATCTTGTCGAGTTAGGCTTAAGCCTGTTTTAGGTTGGGCCTTCTTTCAAAAACTAGGCCCAGGGCCAATCGATTTGGGCTAGGCCACAGGCTATCCGCAGGCCGTCGGGCTCATTGTCCAATCCTTGTGTAGATGAACCTTTGGATTATGTTGATCTCCAAATTTTGAAAACCAAAATGAGGTATTTCAATAAAGAGTTTGGGTGTGAAAATGGATATGAATTTGAGATATAAGAAAACGTGAAATCCACTCTTCAAGTAACGCTCATTTTCTCCTTTGATGAGTAGGGAAACTTTAGAATCATGAATGGTTGAGCTTTAGATTGCAAGTGACTCCTATAAAAAATTGTGAAGTTGATGGTGTCAAGCACTACAACACTTGAAAAAGCACAAACAATATCAAGTATGTGAAAATTGGAAACAAACATACTTTAAATAAATAAAATAAAATTAAGAGGAAAGGTGAATGCACCACATGCTTAGATAGCCCTATTAAGACATTGACTTTGATGAACGATGAATTCAATAATACCTCTGTAGGGCACGGGCTCGGGGAGGTTCAAATCCAATAGTATAAATCCTATGATAGGTGATCTAATGCTAAATTTGACAACTAGGTTGGATAGAGTAAGGACGCTCGGGGTGGGTTAGGCTCTCAATGTGACAGGGCTTTTTTACTCTAGTTATAGATGACTAGACTAGAATGGTGAATCTCTATTTATAGATTTTGAAATGGATTTGAGTTTTGATTTTATAGATTGTGGGTCCAAAAATCTAGATCTGGCTTTTGATGATATGACATATTTCTATTAGTTGGAAGTTTTGAGATTGATTTTCTTATTGGGATTGGTTCATGCTACTAGATTGAATTCTATTTAATAGAGTTACTTAGCTTTGGGGCTAAGCAACCTAAAATTGATCAAGTTCAATGAATTGAGGGTGAAATTAGGAACGCTTCTAAAAAATGGGAAGAAACTTCTAAATGACTTTTAGGATTTTATAAGAAGATAAGAATTTAAGAGTATGCACGGGGCTTGCATAAGTTTTCTAGAAACTAGATATAGAAATTTTGGATCTTCATATTTTAAATCGGATTGTACTTTAGATCCATTACGATAAGCTAAATTATTTCAGCCATAAGTCTCTATCCGAGTTGTTTGATTGAGACATAGTTTGATGCATTTAAAAGCGAACATTCTCTTTTTTAATTCATATTTTAAGTAAAAAAATAAATTCTATAATTTTTATGGTAAAAAATGCACTCAACATGTGATTTACTTGAAAACAGAATTTTAGTCCTACATGTCACCTTGTTTTTGTCATAACTCCTTGCTCCATTATTGGATCCACCTAATTTTTGTCTCATTTTAGAAGCTAAGACTCTCTAATTGATATTGCTTTGGAGGCCAAAAAATATTTAAACCCAATTTTGACTTGAAAAGGCCCAAAATACTTTTTTTTAAAAGAAGATTTTACATAAAACTATTTGGTCAAATTTGGGTTGTCTACGTGTTACTATAGGGATGTCAATGGGTCGGACGTCTGACATGAATCCGAATCCAACACCCGAATATGAATTTGACTAATTGGATTTGGTAGCTAAAATAGGATTTGGGTTCAACATTGAGTTTTTCATTGAAACCCAACCCGAATCTGACTAAAACCTGATTAAGTGTGCATCCCTAAAGACAACCACATTTTCTATGTCAAAGGCCACGTCATCAACAATTACCCACTTATAGATGTAGTTAGTCAAGTTCAGTGTTGATATGGAGATCATCGTTGACATGCTGATCTCGATTAGGCCATAAGCCCCAAGGGTTGTATCCAGGTTCAATATGGCAAGTGGAACATATGTCCCCAGATGGCCATGCGTGGCATTGTTTCCAAATGAAACATACTTGGACCTGATGCTTGGATAAGTCGGGATGTTCTCTATGGTCCACATGTTGACACCGAAAATGATACAGTTTTCCATTCCTATAGGAGGCCAGAAAGTGGAATGGCATCAGATCAGCACAAAGTTTATGGATTGAACGAGATTCAAGTCAGGAAAATTGTAAAAACACTCGACGAGATCATCGAGTGGGGAAGGTAAGTAAAAATAAATAAATAAATAGGGGAAGGTGGTTCCTCCATTTCGTCGTAGGGGGGATGAGGACAAACCTCACCCCCCACGATCGACGGGTGGGGTGAGGTTTATCCTCACCCACTGTGAGAGCCCTATAAAAAACCCTCACAGTGAGCCTTTCTGCCCATCAATACGTAGAGAGCGAGAGCGTGAGGAAAAAAAAACAAAAAAAAGAGAAAATGAGAAAGCGTTGGAGAGAGAGGAGGGAGAGACTTATCAGAGATCGTTGCTGGCGACCAACATGTATGCATTTTTTTTCTTTTTTCGTTTGTTCAAAGGGCTGACAACCATGGTTGTCGGTAAGTTGCAGAGAAAAGAAAAGAAAAAGAAAACCCGAACAACAAGGCCGGCAACCATGGCTGCCAGCCTTATTGCCGAGAGAGAGAAAGAGAAAGAGAAAGAGAAAGAGAAAGAGAAAGAGAGAGGGTCAGCTTTGGTAGCCAGCCCCTCTGTATCAAAGAGGAGAAGGTCAGGAAGGGGTCGTGCCCCTTTCGCCTTTTTACCCAGCAGACTGACTTGGGTCAGTCTAGGTGCGACCCAGACTGAACCAAGTAAGAACAATATATATATATATATATATATATATATATATATTCGATCATACCGGTCTGGACTGAACCAGTACGACTCGGTCGTACCGAATCAGACTGACTCAATCTGACTGAACCGGTCTGGGTGTGAACCAGACCGGGTTAGGTTTGACCAAGACTGAGTCAGGTTCGACAGAGTCTCGGTTCCCTGTTTGGATCTGGTCTGATCCGGACTAGACCGAATCTGGGTTCAGTTTGATCCAGTTGATCTGGGCTGATCCAAATTTTACTGGATCTAGACAAAATTTGAGTCGGAATCTTGTCTGACAAATCTGGATCTAGATCAGAACTGGATCTGGTTTGGATCAGTGCTACATCTAGATCAGATATGAATCTAGATCTAACTGGATGGATCAGTTCTAGATCCAGATCAGAACTGAGTCTGGATCTAGGCTGATAATTCTGGATCCAGATCAAAGCTGGATCCAGATCAAACTCTTAGCTAGATGGATCAGTTCTAGATTCAGATTAGAACTGGGTCTGGATCCAGTATGACAGATTTTTATCCAGACCAGAACTGGATCTCGATTCAGTTCGTGATTAATTATGAATTTTGAGAGTCCAACTGAGTTTTTAAACCAAACCCAGGTGGGTCGAGACTAGGTTCAGTAAACCTAGTACTCTAAACTTAGACCGAACTTGTTGTGACTTAGGATGACTCAGGTAAAATCATAAGAGTTGAAATGACTAAATTACCCTTAAGTATACCCAATATTCGATTAAGTAAAATGGGCATAACTTTGCACTCCAAACTCAAAATTGAGTGAGGTTTGGTACGTTAAACTCATATCGTAAAGAAAAATCTTCTTGTCCTCTGATTTTGGTCAAATCAGGGGCACAAAAATTGAGGTCTGATGAGTCAACTCAGGAGGAGTATTTTGATAATTTTATCAAAATATAAAAAAAATATATGTATTAATATGAGCATACTTATCTGATGATTAGATTATGTTGTTAGAGCATCTCGAGACTCGATTGCGACCAGAGTACAACATTCATATTCGAGGTAAGGGATATTATAAGTAATCTTAGTTGTGAATAAATCATATTGTATTGCATGTTATTATTGATATTATATATTAGCATGTTTAAAAATATAGTTCTTAAGTGTGAGCATGATATGTATAAAATGACCATGCATGAGATTATTGCAATGGGATGTTTACATGCACACATTAGCCATGATATATTATGCATATTAGAAAGATATTGCTTTTATGATAACATATCTATATTATAATCTACAAATAACATGCATTGTGATGAGATTGTGATTAGAGTTGAGTCTCCTTAATCTAGTCATGTCATGTAAATTTTATATTGAGATTAGCATGCATAACCCATTAAATCCCTAAAGTGGTGACCTGTGGAAATGTCTACTTGATTCGCGGCTAGAGTACAACTACTATAGAGAGTGAGTCGTCAATGATTTAACAACATAGAGACTCTACCTCATTGCATGCTTAGTATGATACAAAGTGTGAACCCTAATGTCATTCTAAGATTGAGAATGAGAGTCGTCATGATTATTTCACGATATCACTCATGGGAGAATGAGTGAAACACGAGTTCGAGAGTAAGGTTCAAAGTAATGAACTTAAAATATGACTTAGGGTTATATTCACGTAGTATTTATGACTCTAGACAACAATGGATAGTTGAAAGTCATTGTGGTTAGAATGTAGCATGAACCATGCAGAGTTTGAGTTTGAGCCTGACCTCCCGGTGGGGTCCCCCTTGTTGTTTCACAACGGTGTTTGGTGATCCAGGGATCACTAAGAGTATATGGTTCATAGTCTGGCAAACAATGTAGAATTTAGGTGTTCTATGCAGGTTGCTACACCCCATAGACGATTATGACCGGTATAGCCGACTTAGTGTTATAGTTTAGTGTGAGTGAGTGTTTTATTGAAAGAGTTAAGAGGAAAAATTAAAACATACAGACCTTATGTGGTGTGTCAAAAACTAAACTCAAAATTAGGGGCTTAAAACCCACTACAGTTGTAAGTTAAAATCATTATTTGCTTATAAATATTATTTACTGAGTTTTAGACTCACTTCCTGTATAATTACAATTGTAAATTTCAGGCATACTAGCGCAGGTAGGACGTGATCAGCTACTCTGGCTTTACAGTAGAGTACTTGTTAGTTTACTTTCTTGTTATTGAATACTTATGTAATTATTATTTTCACATGTTATGAATGATGAACTTTCTGAAAGAAATTGAGTTATTAAAAAAAAATTAGCCATGTTTTCTCTTTGTGAACTCTTTATATATTTCCTTTGGAATGTAATACCAACCGGAGGTGTTACAAAAATGGTGAAATTTGCCAACAATGTAAAAGGAATAACATTGAATCTTAAAAATGAGAATGCTGGTATTATTGTCTTTGGTAGTGATATTTCTATTAAAAAAAGAGATCGTGTCAAGTGCATTGGCTCTATTATGGATGTTCCGGCTAAAAAGGCCATGTTAGGTTATGTAGTTGATGTGTTAGGAGTACCTATTGATGGAAGAGAGACTCTAAGCAATCCCAAACGATGATTTGTCAAAGTGAAAGCCTCTGAGATTATTAAACATAAATTTGTGCACAGATTCATTGGTGGCGAGGAGCTTGAGGCCCTTAATGCCTACACCTATAGTAACGTTGAACACAAGGGTTGCATCTTGCAAGCCAGTTAGCAGGCCTTCATCTGGGTAGAGAGCATGTGCCTTGGCTATCATACAAGTGGTCAAGGTTAAAATCCTATGGGCATCACTCCCTTACACAAGCTAATGCCCAACATAGGCCATGGGGGAGAGGGTCCTAACCAAAGAGTTTTCCCCTTGGGGTGGATCTATGATCTACCTGTTAGTCTATGGGGTTTTCAGTGCAACTAAACCAAAAAACATCGCCCAAATCCAACCTGAGCACCTTATACATTGAAAGGATAAAACAATGCTCAATTTGTTGATAGTCAAGGTTTTGAATTGGGTGTAACATCGAACACTTTGAGGGTTTGACGTTATGTTGAACCGTTTGCACAAAAAGACTTTTTAGTGTGGTCATAACCGCTCCTAAAGACCTGTGCAGAAATTAGGTCTTTAGTGGCGGTTCAGAACCACCACTAAAGGTTCAAAAATCATAGAAAAAAAGATATGTGGCTCAATGCCGCACATCCAACATGAGTTTGACGATTAGGTGATCGGTGATACACTGGTGCTGCCCCTTTTCTCGTTATGCTCCTTCCAAAATAGTAGTTTTTTATGTTTTTTCTCACATCTAACACCATAGATGTGATCTATAGGTTTTGTTTAATATGAATCGGCTTTTGGATCACCAGAATCTGACATGAATACAGGGTTTTCCGGTGATCCAAAATCAATGGCTATAAAGGCATCAATTTTTTCTGGCTCATAAAAATACATTTTTTCATCCAAAAACATGACCCAAGAGTTGATTCTCACTAAATAGAGCATGCTAAACACATCTAAGGGTTCATAACTATCATAAAACACTTCAAACTATGAGGCCTAACCAGTGGCGGAGCCAGAAGTTTTTCGTTGGGTGGGCAGACTTCGGGTGGTGATGATCGACCTCTATCGGTGGCGCAATGGCTCGAAGCCTCCGTGGTGGTGAAGATCATAGATCGAGATCGAAAGCCTGTTTCGGTAGTTGAGCCACCTCCTTCTCGGTGGTGATCCAGCAGCAAGCCGAAGGTCTTCCAACTGAGGTGCCTCCTAAGCTCCCTCTCGGAGGGGACGGTCCTCACCACAGCATGAGGCAGAGCAACTCCCTCGGCTGGCTCCATCCCATGTCCACCGTCTTCTGCGTCTGGGTGCCATAGGCCATAGGGTACTCTGTATCGCAGGGAGGCTTGATCTCCACTCCTGCACCACCCTGCTCTGATCTTCTTCGACAAGCATTCGCAAGGAAAGAATGCAACCACCAAATCGTGCGGAATGAAGAAGAAGACCCGAGTCATATCATATTTCGACTTGGTTTCTAATTCTGGGGTGGGCGACCGCCCACCCATGGCTCCCCCACTGGGCCTAACAGGGCAAAACGAGAAAAGGGGGCCTAATATATTCAGTTCATATATATATATATATATATATATATATATATATATATATATCATGCTTGTTTTGGTTGATGGTTGGCATGAATTAGCTAATGCTTACTTCTGAAAGTGTACTAATCTAGTTATTAGAAGATGAGCAACTTAGTTTGCCCAATGTGAGTCATCTGTTTTTTGCAATACTTGTTTTCACTCTACAAATAATTCCCATGCATTTACTAGTTTCCTTTCATTGTTGGCCTTTAGGTGTGGATGCAAAGCTCAAAAGTGTAGAGTTAAGGCTTATGAAGGCTTCATATGATATGTGGAGATTTAATGCAGGATTAATTAAATGGAACAGGGTTATTGCTTATAAAGACTTGGCTATATCACAATGACACACTTCCTGTGTCCTGAGATGCACCAGTATATGATGAATTGTGAAAGGATTTATCTGGGTTCTACATTATGGTCTAATCACAATTATGTTCAATGGCTTTTCTGAGGTTTCTGTGACAATTGCGTAACTTCTTGTTTGTTATAAGCAAAAGGACGTGCTTTTATATCAAACATGGACATATCCACTACGTGTATGAATTTACCAAATTTCCAATAGCAGTTGCTAAGGCTTATGTATGGTGTGTTTTGACTTTAGTGTTGTTTTAATCAAAATGTTGGCAATTGAGAAATCAAATTGTGGTCTCTTGCACATTTTTTGCATATACAACACGATAATGTATTACAGGAAACTAAAATACCGAAATAAACCAATGAGTTGCTTTAATACAATTAGTTGATTGGGAGCTTCTGCCTTGATAATTTAAAGAGCCTTGTCAAGCTAAGCTCTCTTCTCTTGGTCGTGTTGCAATCGGTCTTCACGAAACAATCAATCCACCCCTCCAACCTTCTCTTCCCTCTATCACATGTTGGACCCTCCATCACAGGTGGGTCACTTCCTTGGAGTGTAAGAAGCTTTGGATTTTTACTGTTGAGGTATTACAGGTGAACTAAAGGCAGATAATGGTTGTTGGATTCTAGAAGATGGGTTTTGTTCTCTTGGATGGTCTTGTTGGCTGAAGGAAACTGAAATAACTCAGAGTTGCCATGAAGTTGCCGGGGGGAGCCATTGATGGCCAACCACTTGTAAGTTGTAACCATTGAGTGCTGCCAGAAATGGCCACCTACTTGGCATCGACAGAAATTAAAACGTGCGGTCTCTACCAAGTTGCACTGACCACCAAGTGATCCTTGATTGTGTATATCCCATTGTACTTCACATGAGTCAAGTTGGAATGAATAGCATCTTCGCCTTGTGTCGTCTTTTCCCATCTACAAACTGCTTTCAAGGCTTTGTTTGGGAGCCTTGCATGAGGATGCAAACACTTTTGTCATGTGTCTTGTTCATAATTTTTTATTTATTACTCAAAGAAATGGCCTTTGTGATCAAAGACTTGGTGGTGCTAGCTCAACCTGTCACACTTATGATTATCGTCCCAGAAGCGTAAAACCCTGAGACTATGCTAGGTTGTTCTTAAATATAATGGCGTTAAAATGTACCGTACTGCCTCTTCTGAATGTTGAAATGTGATGTCGGAATTCTCCAATACAGTGTTTCAAAAACACCATTTCTCCCGCCTAACAGACTGTAGTGCATTGTCCTGAAACAACACAGGCTGTTGGAGAAACTACAATGCATCTCTCATACTATAGGCATTCTGCATCTCAACGTACCCATGACCTGCCAATGCTGCTAGTCATTGAATTGCGGTAGAATTGCCTAGCAGAAATTACAACACAAAACTACAGGAAACGAAACCTGTTACAACACAAAAATACAAGAAATTACTACACCTGTAACACAAATTCAGTAGCCTTAAGCAAACAACAAACCTCTGTTTAGCAATTCATTTTCTGTCATATTTTTTTTCTTGTTGTAGAAGGTACTGCCTAAAAGTTTACAGAGCAAAAAAATGCAGCAAACTGCTTACACTGAATTCGCTAGACAAAAGTAAGAATGGAGAACAAAGAAAAATGCCATGGCTGTCCTGTCGATCTCCCAAATGCATTGGGGATCTTTTTAACACCATCTGAACTCATTGTATCATATACCTGAAGAGCAAAACATAAAGTTAAAGACTGGTTTAAAAATACATCAAATCAAGGAACAATATTACAATCTTAAGGCAATGTTTACGAGTTTCTGTTGAACATTCTGAATGGCCTTGCAAAAATTTTCTGTTTCTGTTGAGCTTACCTATAACAGTTCAAACCATATTGTAAATCGCGATTCATGAATGAGTCAACCAAGAAACTCCATGATAGCAAAAAATTAACATATTTGTTTTGCGCTTTCAAAGAAACAAAGAAAGTTTCACGAGAACATACAATTATACAAGTGCTCAACATCACAACCAATACATCTTGACCATATGATCACATTTAGGGAGAATGAACACAAAGGCAGCATTATATGAAAAAGGATGTTGGGGAGATGGGTTGAACCTTAGGCCAAAGAAGAGGCAGCTGTATACAATTAAAAAATCATATTGAGCATTAACTAATTAATGTATGTAAGACATACTAAGATAAAAGCCTAGAACTAATAGAGGACTAAGTTGTTAAATTGAAAATGTGTTATGTAGCAAGATCAGATGGGAAAGCTAAATAAATGATTTTATGAGTAGAGGCATCTAATCATAATAACAGTGCTAAGGAAAAATATAAACACCTATGCAAGTTTTGACAATGTACTGTCATGAAAGCCTGATCTTACATATTAGAAGATTTGTTAAAGTTTGAAACAATACATTAACAAAAAGTTATTTTTATTAGTAAAACAATGTAAGAGAAACTTCTCAAAAAGGTGGCCATGAGATTCAGAATGTAAAGATTTGGTATGTGTAAGAATACAATGGCCTCTCTGGAGTGCACAGAGCCCAAGAAAATAGGCCTCATTGCAATCATGCAGCTTACTGACTGCAGTCAGTCCCTCTTTTCAGCTCTCAGTGTGTTGTTCTTAAGAGGCAGATTGAAACCTTATAATATGATACCAATGGGGATTACCACTCGAAGAGAGAGGGAAAGCTGCATCTCTTATTGCACTCAAACTGACATACCTAACTCAACCTAAGGCTCTAGATTGAATTCAGCAGGGATTGGAACATGTTTAGAATGTGCACCTAATTTCTTTCTAGGGATTGAATCAAGCTCAAAATTGATTGGTTTGAGAAACTGAGTCGTTTATATCCAGATTTCACTAGTTTAATAATACAGAGAAGATGCACAAACAAATCAATTCTAGTAAGCAGAGAACATGATCAGAGAATTCTGTTGCAATCCTTCATGACGCATCATATCACACATACTAAACGACATATTAATATCACCACTCTGCAAGTAACTGCGATGATTGCAGTCCAAGGGACCACATTTCTCTACGGAAATTTGACCATATATTTATTTTAACTGAAACATGACAATTAGTGGCTGTAGAGACCGCCGCTAAATGTCATTTTCTACTCAGGCAATTAGCGGCGGTTGTG
Organism: Nuphar pumila; assembly: GCF_984573655.1. Taxonomy (NCBI): domain Eukaryota; kingdom Viridiplantae; phylum Streptophyta; class Magnoliopsida; order Nymphaeales; family Nymphaeaceae; genus Nuphar; species Nuphar pumila. Next base: position 75,145,133 of record NC_143264.1, on the reverse strand, counting down.
ACCACCGCTAATTGTCTGAGATAGTGTTTAACTCGTCCGACGTTACATCTCTCTCTCTCTCTCTCTATATATATATATATATATATATAGATAGATAGAGAGAGAGAGAGAGAGAGAGAGATTAGGAAAACTATTTACATGAGATCCTATAGGGGAGAAAAGTTAGGAGAGCTATTTAAATGATCTTAGAGAGAGAGAGAATGGGTTATCAACATGGGTACCTTAGATTTGTTTAGGGGTATAACCAGGTCTGGTTTGGTTTAGGTTTGGGTCGGTCTTGTCAAACCTGACTTTGACTTGAGATTTTCGGTTTGGGTATGACTAAACCTGAAGACCCATGTGGGTTTACGGGTTTGGTGTCATCCAAATAGTACCTATGTTTTTTTTCTATTCAAATGGTCATCATCTAGATCATCAAGCCTTCTTCCAATTATATGAGGTCTGATTTGATAAGCATACTCTATTTTTTTCTTTTTAATTTCCAAGAGAAACCACCAATTTCTTCGATCACTAAGCATTGAATGTGCCCTTGTTTGGCACCCTCGGTGTAGAACTCTAGGTAGTATCTTCACTACCTACTAAAAAAGCTTTCTTTTATGCTTCAGCATGTGTACAAGATGTACCCCTCTGGTTTCAAACTCGAGATGTGCCTTAATCGAGCTATCCTCACTTTTAGTGTGCTGCTGCACCTGATCACCCTCCATCATACAACGGTTCTGGGCCCAAGCAATGATGAAGGTGATCAGGTGCAGCAGCACACTAAAAGTGTGCAAATCACATTGCATAGAGCCCGTGTGTGCATTGTAGTAGAATATATGCTGTGGCCAACGTCAACATCAACTTTTGCTTTTTCTTTTAAAAATGAAATCCTACCAATATCCAAAAAGCAGTAGAAGAACAATATAAATAAATAAATAAATAAAATATATATATATATAGAGAGAGAGAGAGAGAGCGAGAGAGATGGGGAATGAGAAGCAGCACAACTTCAAGAGCTCTTTCTTCATCCTTGTCTACCTTCATTACTTTATATATTTGGCAAGAGCAAGGTCAGAGGCCTTCATCTATGCAGGTTGTTTACAAGATAGGTATGAGCCTGGCTCTTCATTCAGCACCAACCTCAAATTAATGTTCACATCATTCATCAACTCAGCCTCCTCATCCTCCTACAATAACTTCTCTGTTCCAAACCCCGATGCGCCCATCTACGGGCTCTACCAATGCCGTGGTGACATGAGCCTAGTTGACTGCTCGGGCTGCATTCGAAACGCCGTGGCCCAGTTGAGTCTGGTGTGTGCCAACATTTATGCTGGTGGCCTGCAACTTGATAGTTGTTTTGTTAGATACCAAAATGTGGACTTCTTAGGTAAGCTTGATACGACTATGGTGTACAGCAAGTGTAGCAAGAGTAGCAGCAATGATGTTCAGTTCTTAACTAGAAGGGATGATGTTCTTGATGACTTGAAATCTGCAACTGGTTTCAAAGTTAGCTCTTCCAGCACAGTACAGGGATATGGACAGTGTCTAGGGGACTTGAGCTCAAGTGATTGCACCACTTGTTTGACCGAGGCTGTCGAAAAGCTTAAGGCGGCATGTGGCTCGGCCATGGCTGGAGATGTTTATTTAGCGCAATGCTACGTTCGGTACTGGGCTTCTGGGTACTACTCAAATACTTCTAAAGGTAAGACCCCAATTTACAGAGCATCAACTTCCTATGCTGGTGATCAAAGTTGGTAATGGAAGGTTTGATCCCCATAGATCTAGCCGACTCCCCATGTCTTTAGTCCATGAAGTCCATGTTTCTAAGAGCTAAGACAACGGTCTTTAGGCATGGAGCCTTTATTAGTGGTAACTCCATACTAGAAAATATTGATATTAATTTTTTTGAAAGGCAAGCTGGGGTTAGGCAGACCCCTACCAGTTATACAAACATACAATTGGGATTTGAACTTGCAACGTCCCAACACAAGGTGACGTGCACTAGCTGCTCCTACCAGACAAGTGGCCGGGCCTCCTTTGGTAAAATATTGGTATTAGTTATTATATCCTTTCTGTGGTATAAGTGGCCGTCTAAAACGAGATTGGCTAATTCAGCTTGAAGGTTGCATTTTTCTTTTTGGTTTTAAAAATAAGTTTAATTAGCCAATCTCGTTTAGACGACCACTTATACCACAGAAAGGATATACTAGACACTTCAAGACATGCAGGAACTCAAATGCATGTTCCAACAATTGGTCATGAAACGTTTTCTTTTTCTTTAGTTTTATTGTTTAATAATGGAAGCCCACAAGGGCTCCGCACGCCTGATTTGATAGGTCGGCTTAAGGTGTTCAAGTTGAAGGATGTTGCGAGTTCGATGCCTGGGGTGTGCATCCCTTGCCCTAAGATTAAGGCCGAATATCCTCGGTGGGCAGGAGGGAGTACATGTGGATTTTTAAGCTGCAGACACCGAAACAGGGCCATAGTCAATGTGGCACTTCTTGGCTCATAAGGGGACCTCGAATCAGTGGCAGAGTCACATTGAGGTCAATAGGGGGTTCAGGTGTGGGCAGTGCCCACCCTGATCCATGACAGAAGGACCAGGTTGGCAGTGCCCACCCTGATCTTTTATGTGCCCCTCCCCCACCTCTCTCTCTCTCTTAACCCAAAAATCTTTCCAATGGAGGTGTTTGTTAGGCTGGTAAACCTGAGCTTGGCTCGTTAAGGCTACACCCCTGCTCTTTGCAAGCCAATCACGAGCGGGCTCGTTTTCTACAAAAAATTGTTTTTTAAGTATTTTATAAAGCTTTATATATATATATATATATATATATATATATATATATATATATATATATATATATATATATATATATATATATGTTTAACCCATTATAAAATATATATAATATGCAATTTATGTATATAATATATGTATAAATATATAATATCTAAAATGACCAATACGAGTCAAGCCAATCAAGCCTGTCATATTTGTGCCCGGCTCATTTACCTAAATGAGCTAGCTAATAGCTTGACTCGCTATGCTCAATTTCTGAGTTGAGCCAAGCTGATCGAGTCAAATGGCAAGCTGTTCATGTCGTTTCCCAGCCTAAGAATTTGTGCCCACTCTAGTTCAGATTGCTGGCTCCGCCCCTGCACCAACCATAACAGTGGTTTCTCCCCATTATTGAAAAAAATTATTTAATGATGGAGTAGGGAAGCACCTTTTGTATGAAGGAGAAAAAAAACATTGATATCATATAGGTTTTTAATGGAAAAGAGCATGATGAAGTTTTAAATTCAGAAAACTTTTAACAAACCTTGGTCTATTGTATCCTAAATGTAAGCGTTTAACAGATAACACGCAAAATAAGTGAGGTGGTGTGAGTCTAAATTTGCTCGAAAACAACACAGAAGTAATTCAGCCAACTTGTTGAGAAACGATCAACATACACCTAAAATTCTGTCTATCCAAGAGAATATGATTCTTTGGGGGTGATGTTACTAGGGAATAGATGCTTAATGATTTGCAGTACAACTGTTGTTGAGAATATCCTGTTACTAATTGTCTGTTTGTGTTTAAGCCATTCTTTTTACCATACAAAAAAAATAAAAAAATAAATGTTTCCTTATTATTTGCCTTGAAAAAAATTGGAGTATCGTGCGACACACCAAGTTTCCTTGGTATGATCCAAACTCACTGGGTTGATCAGTCTTAAGTTTGATTACAACTTGTAATTATTCTTTTCTACAGATCCACAAGAAGATGAGATTGGAAGAACAGTGACCATAATTATAGGAGTGAGTGCAGGAGTGGCCCTTGTGGTGGTTCTCATGGCAGTCTTAAGAAAAGCACTTGGTGATTACCAACCTCTTTTTCTTCTCTTTCAAACTTCCCCTGCACAAATCATTGGTTTTCTTTTGCTTTTTTATCTTTTGTGTAATGATGTTGCATTGATATCTTCAGGCTAGAGAGTGGATAGACTGTTAAAGCAGTCCAACCAGCTTTGGTGACTTGGTGGAGCCCACCTGGTGTAAAGTCATTCTTCCCTTTTTATCTTTCTGTTGGTGGTGACTTGGTGGAGCCCACCTGGTGTACAGTCATTCTTCCCATTTTATCTCTTTGTTGGTGCACCCAAAATATGTGAAGGTTTGTAAGATGGCAATTCACTGTAATGTTGAAAAAACAAAAAAAAACTCATGTTAACCAAAGCACAAGGAAAAAGGAATCCAATTTATTCTTCTGGAAATGGTACTGATGCTTTATTTGGTATATTCCTTTAGTGGTTTTATATCAATTTTCAGATTTATATAGCATGATTTTGATGACCCTCTCTCTATCTTATCAATTTAATTCGAATGTTGATATACGCTCAAGGTGTCAAATGATCGGACAAGAATCAAGTTTCAATAGTCCCCATAATTCATTAATGATTAATATATCGGATCCCTGTGGTCTGAATAGAAGCTGGCCAGGTTTGCTCTCTGAGTTCTGAACCTGATCAACTGTGGATTCGCTTCTGCTTTTTCATCAGGACCTATTGGGTCATTATAGGTTAGAGGCAATCAGGCACAGGCACTTGATCCGACTCGGCCCAAATCATGGCTACTGTTTGACACCTTACTAGTTGGATTCCAACATGAGATGTGTTTTAGGAAGCAAAAAAGTAATGAACCAATGCCAAAATCAGTTTGTGCCAGTCCACTTTCTCAAATATTTTTATTATATTTGCTTGTTTTGCATGAGGTCAGTTTCCAACATCAAACAGTGTTTATATCAATTATAGTCTGGCTTCTAAACCCACGGGTGGCGTCCTCATTGGTTACCAACTTGCAGCAAACAACGCCCTTATTGGTTTGGAACTGTATTCATCCTGGGTCAGGTGCAGTGTTGTGAAAAGCGTTGAGGCGTAGCGAGGCGCTCCACCAAAATCTGAGGCGAGGCGCAAAGCGTAAGCCTCAAAAAAAAAAAATTTAAACTTAAAAAAAACTATAAAAATGATCTAAAATTATAAATAAATAAGAAATGCTTTATTGATGAAGCGCCAACCAACACGAAATAAAAAATCTCAAATAAATACGAAAAAATATGAGATTAACATGTAAAAGTAACATAAATGGCAAAGAACAATAAACATCCACTTGAGCCTTTTTCTATAGCTACAGTTGGAAAAACCAAAAGGAAATAACACACAAACATAAAAGCAAGAACTGTGGAAGGTGAAGTCCACTGAACATTACAAACAAGAGAACAGTAAAAGAGAAAGGTCCCATCAATATACTAGAGATAAATTGGGCCGTTGATCCTTTTCCCTTGGTACCAGAAATGTGGACAGCCTAAACGCACAACGAATCAAATGAGTGAGTTTAAGGAGGGGAGAGAAATTCAGCAAATTCATGTCAACTATTGTAACAAACATAAATAGAAATTTCAAGCAATTGCACATAAAGATTCAAGCAGCCTAGCATGCAATATGGTGAAAATTGGTCTTCAAAAATATCAAACAATTTCTCGAGAAAGAAAAAATCTCAGCGACAACAATGAGCCAATGTATTTCCATCGATGAAGAGAAGAACATAAGACACAATCGTTATGTGGGTGAGTGAAAAAATCAACCTTTGAATGTAATCGAAAAAAGCTTTCTTTTGGAAGCACTAGACATAGTGGTGCTCTGATCTCGAGTGGCACCTTAAACTCGAGATGAGGGTTGCCAAGGGAGCGGAGCAACCACTTCATCTTCCCCAAGGTGATAAACCCAGAAAATTGTTACCGAAAAACGCAGAGATCGCCGGCGGCGAGTGGTGGCCGGCGACAGCAGTGGCGGCGGCGAGTGGTAGCACGGCGGTGGCTGTGAGTCGCTGGCACGACTGTGAGTCGCTGGCGAGTGGTCGCACAACGGTGGCTGTGGTCGCACGGCGGCGGCGAGTGGTCGCACGGCGATGATCGGCTACGGGTGGTGGCCGGATGCGAGTGGTGGCCGGCGGCGAGTGGTGGCCGGCGACAGCAGTGGTGGGGGACGAGAGGGGACGGAGTGGAGAGAGAAGGGGCGAGGGCTTTCCCTCGCCCCGAAGCACCTGTGTCTTTTTTAAAGACACAAGCGCTTCGATCTTTCGAGAATACGGGCCCGGATCCGGGTCGAACTCGGGTCCGGGCCATCCGATTTTTAATGCGCACCTCACTTTGAGGCGCGCCTCGCCTCAAGGCGTACGCCTCAAGGCGCATGAGGCATACGCCTTAACGGTGTTGCACTTTTTAAGTGCGCCTCAAGGCGAAAAGGGCCTCGCCTCGAGGCGAGGCGCGCTTTTTGCGCCTTGAGGCGCGTTTTTAACAACACTAGTCAGGTGACAATCAGATCACTTATGAAGCTGCAGTTGAATAAAACACCTTGGTTCCTCTATTTGTCTAGATATTTGGGGTTTTGCCCTTACATGATAAAACCCAATCTATAATAAAAAGTTCTAACGGAGTATTTGTTAAGCTGTCACTCAAGGAAATCCTCTTTCTTTGGAAAGGGTCACTTTGAAGGGAAAGTGCTTTCAAAGGAGGGGAGACTCACCTTCACTTTGACAAGAAAGCTACTTTTTGCATTTATTATGTGGTGGGTTTCACCATATATTTCTCATAGACATGTTTGTTTCACCCTTTGTAAGAAAGCAACCTATTTCATATGGAAGAGACTCTCATAGAAAGCATATAATACTACTTGTATGCGTCACAGGACAATCCATTTTGATCCCGCTCTATATCCCATTATATGTTTACTTATGTAGGAAAATTTATAACAGTTAATTTTTTTTTTTTTTTTTTGTAGAAGCCCAGTCCTAGCCCAACCCTGATTCCATATGAAATAGATTTTTATCCATTTTTTTAGCCCAGTCCTAGCCCAGCCCTGACTGCAGCAAATAGTTTGATTTGTCCATATGAAATAGATTTTTATTAATAATTGTAGCCATTTTTTATTTTATCTAAAAAAAAAAAATTCGGGGCCGCTGCCCCCGAAAACCCGACTATCAAACCAGTTTTTTTTCCTACACCCCTGTTTGCACCCCCCCCCCTCACATGAATCCTAGCTACGCCACTGTGTGTACATGTAACATAGCCATTCATATAGAGGTGATAGCAACAACTGAAATCATGGGCACCAAATTATATCTACAATGAAGTTAAATATATTTTGGGAAATTTCTTAAACCATGCCCAACATCGATATGTCTCAAGATATACGTAGAGCCATCAGGGGTGAAGTGGCCATAATAATTTATTTTCCTTAAACCATGTAAAAAATTGATATCTCTCGAGATATTTTTCAGAAATTTTAACATTTGGAATTCTAAAAGCTAAGGTGTTTTTCTTTAATATTGCCAGAAAGTTAGGTGTGTTTTTGAAATACTCCCCCTACCCCCACAAAAAAAATAGCACGCAACACACTCAAGTAATATCCAGGGCTGGTAAATTAATAAGCTGAACCAGATCACGCTAAACAAGTCGAGTTTTGAGCTGGCTTGTTTATAAGAAAAATACATTGTTTTAGATTTAGAAAAAATAGGATTACAAAAAAATATACGTAATATATTTCTTACTATATAATGATTGAGCTTTCATGAGTCAAGCCGAGCCCAGTATGCCGAGCCTATTTTATGAGTTTGAACAATCCATTTATGAGCTGAGCCATGAGCGGCTCAACTTGTTTCCCAACCCTAATAATATCATGGTAGGCATGTATATATTGAAGAGATGTTTCCATGAAGGATGGGGATCAGAGACCTAGTTGCGCTGGCTAAGCCTGCCATACTTGATGGTTGCTGTCTCAACGGTGCAAACCTGTGGTCCAACCTTTGCCCTTATAGAGTCCCCAAGCTTCCGCTGAGCAAGGGCCTTATTCCTTGCCCTCATTAATGCAAGGGGCTGATGCTCATGGGGAGGGAACCCTGGCCACCCCTAGTAGGATTTCAAATGGGTTGGATAAAGGAAGAGGAATTTGCAAAATTTTAACTATCCCAGATCCGACCTGACCTACTTCCCCCAATGTATTTTGGGATCTGAAACCCGACCCGTTTGCCTTCCTACAACCTTGTGGCAAAAGGCCAAGGCCCCTCCACTGCACCAAACCCCTTGGGGCTTATATCTTGAAGAGATTATGAAGGGGCCGAGGCCGAACTCAACATGAAAAAGATTTCGGCCCGAGTCAAGCAAAAATTACGTTCCAAAGAGCCCCAGCCCAAACGTGGCCCTGTACTGCACACAAACCGGCCAGGTTTTGGAAGTTGGCTCCATGAGAACTGGGATTGGGTCCAAAGCCCACCAAGAACCTGACCGTCTTATCCCATATTTTCTCAAGTAGCCATCTTTTGTCATTCGAACCCACATCTTGATTCAAGAGCGTCTACTCTGAAAAAAGAAACAGGAAGATGTCATCAGCATACCCAACACTAGGGATGGCAGTGGACCAGGGGAAAGCGGGGCCCCGCCCTGCCTCACCCCGTTTGGACCGGGGATGAAGGATATGAAACAGGGATGGAGGCAGGGACGAAGGTTAAAATCCATCCCCGTCCGGGGGTGGAGGCGGGGATGGACATGCACTTTTCCCCGCCCCGCCCCGCCTCATCCCCGTTTGAACCGGGGATGGAGGACATGAAACGGGGATGAAGGCGGGGGTGGAGGATAAAATCCATCCCCGCCAGGGAGGCGGGGCGGGGGTGGAGGATAAAATCTTGAGGCGGGGCGGGGGGGGCGACCTTGTCCCCCGCCCCGCCCCACTGCCATCCCTACCCAACACCACCTCCATTCTTCATGTTATACAAGAACTACCATGAAAACCCCAGCTCTGCCGCTGAACCACCACCTCCCACTGCGGGCACCTACATGCTCTATGGTTCCAATTATACGATATTTGCCCAATTCCGCACATGGTTGTACTGTCTGCTGACTTCTTATGGAGTGTTTGAAAGATATTGTTTCAAACAATTCCAAGAATTATATTTTTTATTGCTCAATTGGGTATTCGATGGCTAGAGTTTTGAAGGTAAAAGTTCAATGTACAATTAGTATGCTTATTTGGTTCCCTACTTTGGTTTTGTTTGTAGTAGACTGATGACATACTCCCAAGTTTGGAAGATCAAGGGGTTCGCCAGCTACACCCGATAGATCGCAATGTAGGTGCTTCTCTTTTGTTGTTCATCATTATTCGATGCGAATGACGAGTTTATTGCAAGTTTTTCATAGTCACATATTGCTTTATTTTTTAAAATTTTGTGTTTTTTATAGCAAGTTTTTAAAAAACTGATATAAGCCCCCAAAAAATGCAATATTAACAAGATATTGTTGCATTATTAATGCGATATTTATATTTTTTTGTTTTTGTGTATTTTAAAATTTAAATATACCCCTCTCTCTCTACAGCAGCAGCCCCAAGCATATAGATAGACGTAGTCATATATTAGGTAGGTGGGACAATGGGGTGGCCCTGGGACCCTTCGGTCTTAATAGGTCCGAGTCCCAAACCTAGGCCTGCTGAAAGCCTGACTGGGCTGTTGTTGGGTTTGGAGTTAGGTCCAAGTTGTAAGTGGGTCGAGCCGGACCTTTAAATTAATCTAACCAATAAACTGGTTGGATTGGTGGGGCTCCATTGAATAAGCAGTTTACTCCTTTTTGGTACTTGGCCCGTTTCAGAGAGAGAGAGAACATTTATCATTCAACATTACAAAAATACATCCAACCGAATATTGGATGAGAGAGGATCATAAGAGTAAGACAGCCACCATCTAGATGGCGACTGTGCACAATTCAGAGTACAAGTAGATTCAACCCCCATCTCTACTATGTAATTTAAGAGCCAGATACACAACAGACATAACCCGCTGACGTAGCCTTCCAAAATTGAATTTGATGTCCCGGAAAAAGATATTGTTTCCTTCAGTCCATATCACCCACCATGCTGAAAACAACCATACCCGCCACAATAATCTTCTTTTTTTTTTGTTTCGTAAACTCATGGGACCAAACAAGAGGTCCCGAATAACAGAACTCGAACGAGTTTGAACAGGCGGTGTACCCCAAGTTTGAAAGAATAGGTCTAGAACTACCGGGCAAAACCAAAATAGGTGAGTCATGTCCTCTACTGGCTTCTCGCAAAGAACACACATGCTGGGAAATTGAAGTCAAACCTGCTTTCCCTGTCGTCAAATCTACGTATCTTTGTGACATCAAAAGAGAGAGAGAAAGAGAGGTCGCATTGAACTATCCAGTGAAGGGCTCACCTTGGGGACACCAGCATACACATCTCGACATTGTGGATGGTTTATGATGATTCCCTTTCTTGGGTTCTCCTTATTGTGTGCAATATCATCATACATAAAAACACCACAATGTTCTCATCCTTCAAACCCCCTCTTTTGAACAATTGATAAGCATGACACACATCAGCCTGCAAAAAACATTGACACTCATTGAATTATAAACTTATTCTTTCATGGTAACAGAGCTTGAAATATACACACTTCAAAACCTTTGCCAACTTCGCCCATAATGCAAATTCAGTAAGATGTCACCGAAAATCATTTCTTCAGCACAAGTATGATTACTTGCATGTAGGGAATTAAACGGTTCATATTCGGATCGGATGTTGCCAATACCATATCCAACTAATAGGATGTTGGCTAAACGGATTCAAATGGAAAAAAGCTCATGCCAGATTCGAGAATCCATTGAATTCATATATTCATCGAATTTGGTTACAAAAAAGCAAAACCATATCCGCATCTGATTATAATTGGGTATAGTTTTGAATTACCAAATGCAACAAAAAGGAATTGAATTCGGTCCTATATCGGATAAAATTCGATTCATTAACATCCTTGCTTGCATGGCATTAGGGGCAAGGTCAAAGCTAAGGCAGTCTTTCAATAAAGCTAGGGCAGGCGTGTGTGTGCATGCGTGCGTGCATGTGTACATGTGTACACAGCATGCTCACGTGTGTGTGTGTGCACGCACGTGTAATAGCAAATCTACAAACTAATCAATAGAAGCATTCAAATGAAATGATTTCACTAGAGAGCATGGTAGCCTTGAGCATATCAAAGGGAGGCCATAAATAAGGTTATCACTTATCAGTACCTGTAGGCCATAAATTTTGGTGCACTCTACACTGCTGATTTTTTTTAAATAGCAAAATAACACAATCTAAAACATGCTTCATTTTAAACTAGGTATGAAAGTTCATACCTGTAGGGCTTGATCCATAAACAATATTTGACAAGAAAAATACTAGAAAGCCATTAGGTTCTAGATAATGAGGTTGCACAAAATGGCCACTCTCTCTCTCTCTCTCTCTCTCTCTCTCTCTCTCTCTCTCTATATATATATATATATATATATATATATATATATATATATATATATATAGATATAGATATAGATATAGAGAGAGATGAGCATAGCTGCTTGATGAAATGTGCTTAATGATACCTGCTTAATGGGTTTTTTGTTCTTTCAGTATTTTTTTCGCAACTTTGAGCCCATAAATGTGTTGGGCATGGTCAATTTATGAGGAATCCACACCTGGATCATGTGTTTTCGATGAAAAAACTGATATTTCGAGCCTCAAAAATTTACAAAGATTTTGCACGGTTGATTTTTGAACTTTATAAAAACTCATCCATGTGTCAAAATTGAACACTTCAAGAGCTGATCCATATAAAATCAAGTACTTAGATCACATGGTCAAAATTTAAAAATAAAATGAAAAAAACTTGAAAAAAAAAACCATTAAGCATGTATCATTAAGCACCTACCCCTCACTATATATATATATATATATATATGGTAGCTGCACAACCCTTAGGTGTGCAACTAAGGGTTGTGCACAATTGCGTTGTCCATCCATCGCGGGGCTTGATGAGCGGTCGGCACAAAAAATCTAACAAAAATGGTAAAACACACTATTTGTGCATTTTATCATTTTTAACGGTGGTAAAAAATGCCACTAAAGAGGCAAATAGTATGTTTTCGCATTTTTTATATGTTGTGACCATCCATCACGCCTTGTGATGGACGATCACAAGCATTCCGTTGGTAGACTCTCTCTCTCTCTCTCTCTCTCTCTCTATATATATATATATATATATATATATATATATATATATATATATATATATATATATATATATATATATATATATGGTGTGTGTGTGTGTGTGAGAGAGAGAGAGAGAGGTGTCCTATTGGAAAGTTGGTTAAGAAACTTAGTCCTAGCATGCATTAAGTCTCAAAGCAGGTTATATGTTCCCCCTCATAACACGCAGGTACATGTTCTCAGGTTTGAATGAGTACCACGTATGTAAGCACATGGGGCTCGTTTCCCCGTATGTGTCTGCACCACTTAGCATCAAAGTCTGGTGCGTTTGCAAAGACTTAAGTACCCTTTCCCGCCATTAGCGTCATGAAATGACATTTTGAGTAAAGGACAAAAATGTCCTCCCACCAGAGTTTGCAAATACTTAAGTACCCTTTCCCGCCATTGGCGCCATAAAATGATGTTTTGAGTAAATGATAAAAATGTCCTCCCGTCAGAAAGAGTTAAAATCATCATCGTTTTCGCCCTAAGGAGTAAACTCCTCTGCTTTAACAGAAGCTCCTCGCAATATGTTGCCTTAAACATTCTGGATCACCTTTTGATGATGTACCATCTACTGTAACAGGAGCTCCCTTTGACGATGCAGCTTTTATCGTCGTCTGCTGCCTCCAGAGCACCATTTGTCATCGTCTGCTAGCGTCGAAGTACCCTTTATCGTCGTCTGCTACCGCCAGAGCGTAGTCGGAGTATTGTTGCCACCATCGACTGCATCTACCTTCTAGGTGTTTCTCTTCCACTGTCGAATTAACAAAACTTGTGTCCTAGACAGGTGAGTTTTGTGTAAGTTTTTGTTATATAAACAAATCGATTTGTAAATTTGAATGCTAAATCTTACAAGTAGTTATACTATACATGCTAAATAACACCTATTTTCATACTGAAACAAGAGTCGTGAAAGACAACAATATGTACTTATGAAGGCTAAATTTCTACAATGATTTGTAAGTTTAAAATTAACAAAGAGTTATACATTTAATATAGTAGTGATTTGTTTGATGCAGCAACGATTTATATATTTGAAGCAGTAGCGATTTACGATTTATGATTCATGATTTATACATTTAAAGCAGCAACGATTTATGATTTACAATAATATGTACTTATGAAGTGTTTGATTTCTACAACGATTTGTATGTTTGAAGGAGCACTTTGTATGTTTGATGCAACAATGATTTATACGTTTGAAGCAGTAGTCATGTGTATTTATGATTTCTGAAGTTACCATGATTTATACTTAAGTTTGCTAAATCGTACTACGATGTTTACTTAGGAAACAAAAATGTTATAACGATATGTACTTATGAAGGGTGCGATTTGTACAACGATTTATACGTTTGAAGCAGCAACAATTTATACGTTTGATGCAATAGCGATGTATAATTATGAAGTTACCTTGATTTGTACTTAATTTTGCTAAATCGTACTATGATGTTTATTTATGAAGCCAAATATTACGACAACTTGTAATGTTGGTGATTGTGTAACGAATGTGATAATTTGTAATAATATATATTTGGGAAAGTGGTTGTAACATACAATGATGCAGTTAAATTTATGTGTTGTGCAGGTTAGCAATGACTACAATTCGTAAGACAAGAAAGCCTTCGCCGTTTGAGGGGATGACTCTTAGAGAAATCATCTGCCAATCTGGTATATATGAGGGTTATGTAAAGAACATTGAGAATGAAAAAGACAAGAACAAATTGTTGGATATTTATTATGCGGAGCTTGATCTATCAGATATTAAAGTTGAAAAGCAAACAAAGAAATATGAGGAAGAACTAAAGATGATGAAGAAGAAGAAGGATGACGAAGAGAAAGAAAAGCAAAGGAAGAAGGAGGAGGAGAATGAAAACTACGCGCACTTGTGAGGCAAAAGGATTTCTTCGTGTCGACCATGCAAAATTAAATCTATATGCACATCATTCTTCATGTTATCTGTCATGATCATCAGTTGCATCACACTATACTATGCATCGAGTTGTTATTTACCGTGCCAATAAAAGAAATGACTTATCGTATATGTGTGTTGACAATAGCAATTCAAGAGACATCAATTTAATGACATCTACGATGTTGCAAAGCGATTTCAATTTTAATCGTTAAATGAACAACGATTTGAATACGCACATCGCCACCGCAATCGTGCAACAATGTAAATGTCGCACGCACATGTTTCAATATCATAATACAAATATCATACAAATCGACACTAGAAAACACATGATATATTATAAAGCGATATACATATCGCATAATATATTATAAATCAATACAGAAATTCAGCATAATAACTTATAAATCAATATTAACAAACAAAACAGTATCTCGCAAATTGATAGTATGTTACTACAACCACAATTTGCATTATACTATTCCTATATTTTCTATACAAAGGCAAATCATTGTTGCTTACAGAGACGTCATTGCTTAAGTTGCAAACATCACAACCGGAATCCAGGTCTGACAAGGCATATTGTTTTTTGACAACGAGCGGGATGTGAAACAACATTTCTTTTACAAATGAATGACACATATTTTCGTAACAAAGGCAAATCATTGTGGCAATTTATGATTTATGATTTATGATTCATGATTTACACATTTAAAGCAACAACGATTTATGCATTTAATGCAGTAGAGATTTATGATTTATAAAGTTACCAAGATTTGTAATCAAGTTTGCTAAATTGTATAACGATGTTAATGTTAAAGTCCAAACGTTACAACTATATGTACTTATGAAGAGTGTGATTTCTACATTTATTTGTATGTTTGAATCACCTACCCATTTTTCTCTATATATATAGAGAGAGGGAGAGACACGGTTTGGTTAGTGGAAATTAGCTCGTAGATCATCCAACTAAAATAAATCGTCATGATTTTAACTTGGAAAAATCAAGACCATACAATGTGTGATATTTTCTGGCATCATAATTCTTGTTTTTTCGTCAAGAAAACATGATATAAGAGTTGGTTCCAAGCATTTAGAGCACGGTGAATCCACTTATGAGGACCAATTAGGTCTCACTTGACTTATAAATATTGACCCACATGTAATATTTAGGGGTGGCAATCGGGTTGGGTCGGTGGGTCAGCATACCTCAACATGAACCCGACCCATTTACTAAATGGGTCGGTTGTGGCAAACACGAACCCGACCCATTTATTAAATGGGTAACCCGACACAACATGGTTAACCTGTTTAATAAACGGGTCGGGTCGGGTAAACGGGTTGGTGGGTTAGCGGGCGGGTTGGCGGGTCGGGTTCGGGTAAGCGGGTTGGCGGGTCGGGTTTAGGTAAACGGGTTGGGGCGGGTTGGCGGGTCGGGTTCGAGTAAACGGGTTGGCGAGCGGGTCGGGTCAAGTAAACGGGTTGGCGGGTCAGGTTTGGGTAAACGGGTTGGCGAGCGGGTCGGGTCAAGTAAACGGGTTGGCGGGTCAGGTTTGGGTAAACGGGTTGACCTGCCCGCCTAACCCGTTTATTAAACGGTTCAGCCGGGTTGGCATACCCCTAACACGAACCCGACCCGTTTAATAAATGGGTTAGGCGGGTCAACCTGTTAACCACACAAACCCATTTAAGACAAACCCAAACCCGACTAAGAAGCGGGTTGGCGGGTCGTGTCAGATTTTGCCACCCCTAGTAATATTGGCATTTTTTTATGATCCTAATTCTAAATAGTTTGGGCCTTCCGCAGTTCTCTAAATTCCAACCAATGAGTTTTTTTTACTATATTTTGTTGGGGGCATCTAGCAATTCATTTGATATCGAAATCCCTTATACCAAACACATATTTCCCTAGCTCCAAAGGTGGATCTTGGAGTCAATGTCCACCCAAATCCTCTTCTTGCTTGTTTTTGATGGAATTAGATTTTAGTTTCACCTAATTTAGTAAGTCCAAATGCACCTTTAAAGTTTCCACTAAACGATTTTTTCTTTGCATGGGTGGAGAGAAAACCAATTTTCTGTCTGTCAAAAAATATAATTAATTGACGTCCTATTCATGGGGTCCGTCTAAATAAAACTCTAGGTCCACCTAGCTTTCCCATCAGGGACTACACCAAGCTTCATCCTTACAAGCTCGAAAAAAGTTTGGGTGTCATGTGATGGCACACTTTTTAGTGTACCACTGCACCTTATCGCCCTTCATCATTGTTTGTGCCCCGCAACTGACAAGTCCTATCGTCAAGCAATGATGAAGCACTATCAGGTGCAGTGGCACACTAAAAGTGCGCCACCACATGGCACTTGATCCTGCCTCCACAAACCCACCCTAGCCAGATGAGCAAATTGCGTGTGGTCTTGTAGCGAGTATGATCCCATCATTTGACGAAGGATGTGTGTCATCAAGCACCAAAAAAGTCGAAAAACCCATCAAGCACCTAACGATCAAGCACCTAACTCGAGTAATAAGTAGGTGCTTAATGAGATGGGGTTTTCAACCTTTTTTCATTGGATAACATATTCATGCATGAATGGTTAAGCCATACCTGATATGCATGGATTGACTTCCATGCATATCGTGATAACATGTGAATGATAATGCCTGGTCGGTTGGGCAAGTATACCTTGATATGCATGGGTTGACTCCTATGCATATCGTGATAGTATTCGCCCCCTTTACACTGCTATGTCTCTAAATCTATGTCACAAAGACACATGGACACAATGACATGTGATTTTTTTGGAAAATAAATCATGAGGATACAATTTTTTAATCAATAAAAAACTAATTTCTTGATATTTTAATGTTAAAAGTATATTTTTATTGAAATAAAACCTTAAAACATTAAAATATAGACCCTGTATGTCAGTGCCCATGTCTACTGCTCGTGTCACCAAGGACATACTACCAAAAAAAAATGTTCATATTATCCTTACAAGATGACATTTTTTTTTAAAATACCTAGCAATTTGAGAAAATCTTCCACATATCCAAAATTTTGATGCATGACCTTTTTAAAATATTTTTACCCCTTCGCACATGTGAACCTATTAGGTTCGTGCGATATATATATCTAAGTTGTAGAAAATCACAACCCTTCATACAAAGGAGATTCAACAAACATCTGCAAATACAATACAACATTCAAAAATATGGTTTTAGATTCGCACATTCTAATATGCAAATGTCATTCAACCGATAAGGTTAACTTCTCAATTGTGAATGTGGTCACATATTTGTGGATGTGGAGACCTTTGCGATTTATTTTTATGTGGATCTAGCAAGTTCCAAGACAGATATCCATAAATATGGTTTCAAGTTCGTACATTCTAATGTATGAATGTCATTCGATTGATAAGGTTAACTCCTCAATTTCACAAGTCTCTAAGATAGACATCCATAAATATGTGACAGGTTTGCACATTCTGATGTGAATGACATTCAATTGATAAGGTTAACTCCTCAATATGCGAGATTCGCATGAAAATAACACGCAAAGGTTTCCACGTCCACAAATATGTGACCACATTCACAAACATGGTTTCAGGTTCACACATTCAGATGTACGAATGTCATCTAATTGATAAGGTTAACTCCTTAACGGGTGAGATTCGCATAAAAATAATGTACAAATGTCAAAACATTTGACCTTTAGCGATGCTTTTGAAGTGTTGCTCAACCCATATTGTTTCAGTTAAGCATAGTGATGCTATCTTTGAGTTCTCTAACTGGTACTTGGACCAACATAATTCAGGTTTGGGTCCATTTGAAAACCAAAATCTAATTCCAAAAATGGGTTGGATTGATGCACCTAAACCTAACTAAACTAGATCCATGCATCACAGTGAAGGCTGTTTAAATTTCTAGGATTCATTAGCTCCAACATGGGCTGTTTAATACCCATGTCCGGGTGTAAAAGACACTGACTCGAGGAGTAATATGTACTTTTTCAGTGTAAACACCCCCAAAAAAACTAGAATCAAAATTTTGTATACGCAGAAGGATTTTGTTAAATTGCTAGGTATTTCAGAAAACACACGATTTTGCAAGGACAGTCTGATCATTTTCTGCCACCAAAATGTTGTGTTCTCGCGACATACCTCGAAATATGTTAAAAAAAACACGGGTAATGACCCAACACCAACTCAAGTTCGACCGATGAATTCTTTTTTTTATGAAAAATAAGATGGGGCAACACAACTTTTTATTTTTCAATCAATAAAAACCTTTTTAATATTTTGATATATAAATTTATATCAACATATTATTAAAAATATTTAAAAAATAATAAGTGATATTAAAATAGGGTTAAATTTCACTACAGTTTATTGTATTTAAAATAGTACTTAGCAAAAAGTTTTTTCTCACATTTAATACTAGATATGTGATTTACATATTTTTATATTGTTGGAATCCAACCTGCATACCGTTTTTTTCAGCGATTAAAAAATCAACAGCTATGAATGCATCAAATTGGTTACTCATAAAATCATGTTTTCTTTTACCAAAAAAACATGAATCTAAGGGTCTATTTCTAACCACCCGAGCATGATGAACACATCTACGAGATTAGATTGAGTCAAAACAGCTCGGATCATGAGATTCCAACTCGATCGTAGGTACAATCCATTGTAGCAAATATATGTGCTCATTCACGTCACCTTGTGTTGGGACGTTGCAAGTTCGAATCCCAATGAAATGGTTGTATAACAGGTAGGGCTCTGCCTAACCCCAGCTTTCTCGTCAAAAAAAATAATTGTCGGGTGATGTCAACGTGTCATTATTTCGACTCGGTTGAGAGCGAGAGAGAGATTGGGGCTCTCGGCTTTCCAACAACCCGGAGAAGGTGAGGAGAAGCAAAAGAAGCGCTCCCACCTGGACTTCCCACGTCGTTATCTATTCAATGGGGGATTGGTGCCCTTTCGCGTGCAACTGTTGAGGTGCAGATGATGAGGGTCATGCGATGAGCACAGAACACACAACGCCACCAAGGCAATCCCCAGCGTTCTGGTGAACAATGTGGAGGAGAGCAACCATCCTTTCGCGCCTTCTTCTACCTTCTCGTGACATGGCCCCTTCACACAAGGTGGGTCTGCTGATCCATACCTGCGTTTTCAATTTGTTGTTGGTGGGTGCATGCTTCCGTGACTTGCTTTTCTTTTTTATCCTGCTCGAGAATTAGTAGCAAGTTTGGAATCTATTGAATTTGTCGATGTTGGTGTTGGAGATTCTTATTGTTTAATGAATGGTTTCTCCGGGTGTTGCATTTCGAGTTGTCTGGTGGGACTACCATTTGCTTGGACTCAAATCAACTATTTAAAATGTTGAAATGTATGATTTTCTTCTCTTTTTTGTCTATTGTTTGGTTAGTTTGAGGGGTTTTAAGGGTTGAATTTTTTGTTGGTATTTGTTAGATTTGTGTGTTTTGATGGTGTTATTTGTGCTTGAATTGGATTTGATGGATAGAATGGTGTCTTATTAGTTTGTTCTCCTATACTTATTTGGATGCTGCATGTTTTATGTATTTTTCTAGTTCCCCATGGTATCTGGTCCTTCTTTGTCCATTGTTGTACATTTTTTTCTTTTTTTTGGGTTTTCTCTCCCATCTTGCGATCACTGAAATCTCTTCGCCTCATCTTTCTTGTTTATGCATTTACAGGTACCCTCATATTCTTTTTTTTAGTACATATAACTCATAGATTTTTTTTTGGAGTAATGATGGGTTTCTATTTATTGTTTTGAAGGATTCATTTGCATGGAATTTTGTGGGAGCCCTCAGAACGAAAGCATCTATACTGGTATTTGTGTTATACTTACTATACTGGTATTTCCTTTATAATATGTTATGCACCAACTTTTGGTTGATAAGAGTAATAGTAGTATGTCTTATGATGCTGCATTGAAGCTTAATTGTTTTCAGATTGGTAATTATGCGCACAACTCTATGCTATATGTGAAAATTTGCACAAGAAAAATTTTCGTTCGTTGCTAGTTTTAGTGTTGTCTTTTTGTCTGCAGATGCTTTGATCTAAATTAGGACAAAGTGTGTATGCAAATGCACCATACTTACCAGGACATACATATGTAAAGTGAATCAGCACCTTCTATTTTAATTCAATATTTTGAGTGTTTTACTTCTTCAATAGTGGATTCGCCAGTTACAATATCCAAGAACAACATAAAGTTCCTTCACTACCTCAATCTCGACCTTTCTTTTTTATTTTTCTGATACTCCATGAAAAAAAAACCTCTGCCTCAATGACTCTGATTGAATGTATGGTTAACTTTTTGTATAACATTATGCATGCAACTCTTTTATCTACACAACTTGGGATGCTGATTGGACACTTTTTTAGAAGCCATTTTTTTACATTCTGATTCCATTATCAGGGTGAGTTACACTTTTAAGTATATAGCCAGAAGTAAAAGATAGCAAATCCTAGAGAAGAAATGCAATGCCATATAGAAGTAAAATATAAGGGTACTAGTATCCTTGTAAAAACATTCATAACTACATACATTCTCCCCCTCCAGCTCATGATGAACTCAACCATCTGATAAGTTCTTGGTGATTTAGCAAAGAAATCAGCAAGTTGGAGCAACACACAATATTGACACAGGAAAAGCATAAGCAAACCATTGGCATGAATAATCATATATTATATAGGAATGTGCAAGAGAAGCAAACAAATCTTAGGAGCTTCAAAGAGCAAGGAACACCACAGCCTGCATGGTTCACAATTGCCAAGCTTGTCTATAGATGCTTGTGCCTAAGTGGTTCAACCTCTTCAGCTTCTTTGGGTTTTGGTCTTACAACTGTACTTCCCAGATGGAGTGTTTTGCGCATTATCGGGGCCACTGATCTGCATAGACCAAGGGTGAGTACTCATATTTTACAGCATGGATTACCAGGGTATCTAATCCCATTTTTTTCCCTATGCTTTCACAACCCTGTACTGGTGGGGACCTAGAGGGCTGCCTTGTTGTTCCTTCGTAGATCTCTATATTTAACCTCTATATGTGAAATTTCACTCTCCTTGAAATTTGAGACCAAGAATTTTCTTTTGGACAAAGTCTTTATCAAACTGCCTATGAAGAAATTCCTCTATCAAACTCAGCAGCTAGAGTGTAGAGAAAAGAAGAAAATTCAGAAATATGGATCATAAATGATACTCCAAGAGCAAAGGACAGGGAAAGTCTGCTTGTACAATGAAAAAATGTTTGTATAATGGAGAAGGTCAGATTGGAACGTGCCAAAAAAATGGACACACCAGCAATGGACAAGGACAATAGAAAGGGGTAGACTGGAGTGCACCAAATAATATGGATTCACACAGAAACTAATCAAGTACTATGCACACACAAAGGAAACAAGTCCTGAGTTTTGCTAAGTTTAAATACATTACCTTTGAATACTATTAAAATACT
Source organism: Nuphar pumila (assembly GCF_984573655.1). Classification (NCBI taxonomy): domain Eukaryota; kingdom Viridiplantae; phylum Streptophyta; class Magnoliopsida; order Nymphaeales; family Nymphaeaceae; genus Nuphar; species Nuphar pumila. The sequence goes on along the minus strand of NC_143264.1, from coordinate 75,123,643 downwards.
ACTGTCAAAAAATATTCCCTGTTTTTTTATTGTGATGATAATTATCACTTGTGCTTTATCTTCTTTTATCATGCTACCTTTGTTCATTAGAATCCATGCTAACTTTGTTCAGTAGAATTCATGGTAGTTTGTCTTCCCTTTACTGATATTTTCTTTTTATGTTATGCAGGAAAAAGATGCTGTTTCGAAAAAAGAGAAAGAACTACGTATTGCTTTTGTTTTAGGTAAGCATCACAGCTATTTATTATATCAAAATGTGTCCTAAACAAGAGTTGGATAAAGTTTTTCCTTTTTTTCCCTTTTTTCAAAATTTTTATAGCTTTCTTATCAATGCATCCGAATCTAATGGTGAATGCAACATGTACTTGTTGATTTGTCCAGGTTGGCCTACAAATAACCCCAGAAAACCCTCTCTCTCTCTCTCTCTCTTGGTGCATGACGAACATCTAGTGAATTGTGTATATTCTATTGCCATACTTGATAAGCTGGCATGGTCGTCTCACAATATGAGTGCACAATTGAACACTATGCTTGTTGCATTCCAGTTCCCATGATTTTCTTCTCTCTTTTTTTTTTCTTTAAAGACTCTTCAAGTCCCTGTTAAGTTCTGAAGGACTTGCATTAGATCCATGTCTCGAGTGATATGCAGAACATGATTTTTATAGGGGGTCCTGGCAGTGGAAAAGGCACACAATGTGAAAAGATTGTGGATGCTTTTGGTTTCTCTCATCTAAGTGCTGGAGAACTACTGAGGAGAGAGATTTCTTCCGATTTCACAAATGGGTATGTTATTTACTTCAGCTACATTTGAATTTGTACTATCATCATCATTCTTCTTTTCCTTAAACTGAAACCTTGATTGGTTGTCTTTTCTTTGCTCTTTTCCTTCTCTCTCTCTCTCAGAGAAATGATCCGTGATATAATTAAGGAAGGAAAGATTGTTCCATCAGAAGTCACAGTGTCACTGATAAAAAGAGAAATTGAAGAAAGTGGGAGTGGTAGATTCCTTATTGATGGGTTTCCTCGAACTATTGAAAATCGTATTACATTTGAACACATTGTGAGCTTCTATCTTCCATCCTTCTAGGAGAGTTCAATGAGACCTGATTGTATATTTCCTTCTAAGATATAATAGAGAAAATATTCATCATTCAGTTCAATATAACTATTCCTTTTTTACTGATGTGTGTCCTCTAATGAAAACCCAAATACAAGAACAATCACAATGCTCATAAGATCACACAAAGTATGGCAAAAGCACAAGGCCATCAAGGCAACACACAAGCCTCTAATGGGAAAATACAAGGGCACACTTCACAATAGCTCACAAAAATACACAAGAGAGCACTCAAAATATAAAAAATAATATTTTATTCGTATGAAAAATGCTTAAGAGAAGCATACATGAAATATGGGAAAGATCCTATTTATATATAACAAAGGAGAGGCAAGAGGGCTAGTCTAACTAGCCGTAGGGCTAGTCCCAACAGCTAGATAAAATGAAAACAAAAAAAACAAAAAAAGAAAGGTAAAAATACAAAACTGCCCCCTAATGGGTAGTGCCTATTACACATGGTAAAATGACAAAAATGCCCCTAAAGGGAATGATCAATTACCTGAATATTAAAATAAAAAATACATATATATTAATATTAATACATGTACACATCATATATATATAAATATATACATACTGATCATGCAACTTAACACTCGCTTTCAAACTTACAGTGCGATAACCGAAAGTTTGTTGAGGAGAAAATAAAACGAGGTGAAGGTAAGGTCTTAGTGAAGAAATCTGCCAGTTGACACTCAGAAGTCACATAGGGCTACTCAATTGTTCCTCTCAAGTATTCGTCCCTTACATAGTGACAGTCCATTTTTATATGCTTTGTTCTTTTATGTAAGGTGTGGTTGCTTGCAATGTAGTTAACACTTTTGTTGTCGCAATACATCTTCGAAGGTCTAGAGATGACAACTCTGTATCTTTGAGAAGGCTTCTTAACCATATAGTTTTCATAGTTGTTGTCACGGAATGACGCATATCTCGATGCACTCCAAAATGAACTCAAAGAATCAAAACATGATGTATTTGGATAAAAACATAATAGCAAAAAATGAAACACAAGGAATGTGAATGAATGAATAATTTCATTAACAAAGAAAATTAAAAATACATAATATCCTCACTACATAAATATACTCACACTCATAAACCTAAAACTACCCATCACTCTCTCACTTTACAAAGCACACACCCACACATATTTATAGAGAGAGAGAGAGAGAGAGAGAGAGAGAGAGAGTCCTCTCTAGCCGTTGTAATAAGTTTCTTTGCAAGAACAAGAAGAAGACAAGAATCACAGGCCTTCAGAAAATGTTTCCTCAACTAGAAACGTGTGGGCTGTTTTGATTATATTTATCACAACTTCAAAAAGAAAAAACATTTACCCATTCCCCCCCCCCCCCACACACACTTAATACAACATAATAATAATAAGTGGGGTTAAAGAAGAGAACACTAAAATACATCACACGTGTACATATTTATAGTGAATATGGATCGGTAATGGATCCATATTCACGTCCCAATAGCCTCTCTCAAGTTGTGCATGGTTTTCACCATGAACAACTTGTTCTTCAAATACCAAAATCTTTGTACGGTCAACCCTTTAGTGAAGATATCAGCTACTCGGTTCTCCGTTCCTATAAGCTTAGCCTCTAACTCTCCTTCAATTTTTTGTCTAATGAAGTGCTGGTCTATTTCAATATGCTCTATTGTATTGAACCCTATGTCACATGGGTGCGACACGGGTGCAGCGCAATTTCAAAAATTTTGGACACGGGGACACGACTATATATATATATCCAGTGTGTGCATATATGTGGATATTGTCCTCTAAAGTTTGGCACCAGCATGAGTGTTTTTTTTCTGGGGCTTATGTTTGAGACTCATGCTATATATATATATATATATATATATATATATATATATATATATATATATATATATATATATATATATATATATATATATATATAAAGATCAATTTTGTTTTTGTTTTTTTGCCCTAAAAATGGATATTTTTGGACTCGGTCAACATTGACCGAGTCCAAAACGAGGACAGACTCGGCCTCGACTCGTTGACCGAGTCCGGGCCGTGTCCTAAGCCGCACCCGTGTCGGGGCGTATCGACTCGGGTGCGGTGCCTCCCTAGCCGAGTCCGTGTGACTTAGGTTGAACCGGATTCAGTGATATTCTAATTGCACTTTGGTTGTCACAAAACAAGATAGAATGTGATACCTTTTCGCCTAGTTCTATCAAAATAAATCTCAGCCATGTCAATTCTGAAGTGATCGCAACCATAGCTCTATACTCAGCTTCAGTGTTGGATCTTGAAATTGTCTTTTGTTTCCTACTACTCCATGATATAAGATTGTCACCGATAAAAACACAATAACCTGAAATTGAGTGCCTTTCATTTGGATCTCCAACCCAATCAACATTAGTGTAGGCCATTAATGACAATACATGTTCTCCATGCAATCTTCTTTTATATACTAACCCATCTCCTGTTGTACCCTTCAAATATCTCAATATTCATATGACTGATTTTCAGCTCATGCATAAATTGCGACACTTGATTGACTGCATATGTATTGTCGGTAGGGGTGGCAATCGGGTCGGGTTGGCGTGTCAGCATGCCTCAACCCGAACCCGACCCGTTTATTAAACGGGTCGGCTGTGGCAAACACGAACCCGACCTGTTTAATAAACGGGTAACCCGACACGACCCGCCAACCCATTTAATAAATGGGTTGGGTCGGGTAAATGGGTTTTCAGGTTGGCGGGTTGACGGATCGGGTTGGCAGGTCGGGTTGACGGGTCGGGCAGATGGGTTGGCGGGTTGACCCACTCGCCTAACCCGTTTATTAAACGGGTCAGCCGGGTTGGCATACCCCCAACCCGAACCCGACCTGTTTAATAAACGGGTTACGCGGGTCGACCCGTTTATTAAACGGGTTGGCTTAAGCCCAACCCGAACCCGCCTAAGAGGCGGGTTGGCGGGTCGTGTCAGAAATTGCCACCCCTAATTGTCGGGACCTATGTCACATGGGTGCGGGGGTGCGGGTGCGGGGGTGCGGCAAATATATATATATATATATATATATATATATATATATATATATATATATATATATAGAGAGAGAGAGAGAGAGAGAGAGAGAGAGAGAGAGAGAGAGAGAGAGAGAGGGGTCCGGGGGTTCCCCCCGACGCGGTCAGCGGGCGGGGGTCCAGGGGGGGCGCCCCTGGCAGGGGGTTATAAGGGGGCAGCGCCCTCCCCCCCCTCCCCCCCCCCCCCCCCCCCACCCCACCCCAAAGATTTTTTTTTAAATTCTGCAGCCCATTTCATAGGGCAAAAATTCAAAAAAAAATTCAAAAATGGACCAAAATGACCCTGGGTGCGTTGACCGCACCGGGTGCCACACCCGCATCACGTTGCGTCGACGCGGGTGCGGCACCTGTCTGGCCGAATCCCTGTGACATAGGTCGGGACAAATAAAGGTGAGATATTTAAGCATACCTACTATGCTTCTGTATTATGTAGGATCTATGCATAATTCTCCGTCGCTACTCAATTTCTGAAGCATTGGACTTGGTGTGGGTGTTGGTTTGCAATCTTTCATACCTGTTTTGGCAAGCAAATCCATGGTGTATTTGTGTTGAATCATAATGAGACCGCCATCATGAGTTCTATCAACCTCAACTCCTAGAAAATACTTCAATTATCCATAGTCCTTCATGTGAAACCTCATATTCAATAGAGATTTGACCTCTTTGATGTACTCTTATGAATTCCCAGTAACTATAATGTCATCAACATAAATAAGCAACAATGTAATTATTCCTTCCCTGTGAATAATCAAGAGATGATCTCTGGAAGCCATGTTTTTGAATCTCTAGAGAAAAACTTTCGGACCAAGATCTTGAGGCATGTTTCAATCCATATATGGCTCTTTTCAACTTACAAACATATGCATTTGGATCCATAACACTGTACCCCGATGGTTGCTCCATATACACTTCTTCGTCACTCTATTGATTCATCTGACTTATATTTTATTTTATACACTCATCGCGAGCCAACAACATTTTTTTCCTTAGGTCGTGGTACGATCTCCCACGTTTGACATTCATGTAAAGCCTTTATCTCTTCATTCACAGCCTCTACCCATCTCGTGTCTTGCAACTTGATTATAAGACTTGGGTTCATCATGCTTAGTTATTTCAGCTAGAAATAACTGATGTTCTGCTGAAAAAATATTATAACTCACCCATCTTTCAATTGGATGTCGAATCGTGGTTGATGTCCTTGGTTCAACATTGTCACCTGCATCATGTGGAAGTTCTTCTATTCTTGGCTCTACGTTTGAATCTTTTGGTCTTCTTCCATAGACAAAACCTTCTTTGAATCTTTGAAAATCAGCTTGAAGTGATCCATTACTGTGATCAACACTTGCATAGGAGACTTCAATTCCTCAACATTCATATCTTGAGCACTTTGTCGTGGAGAACAATCAGGATTGGGAACAACAAAAAGTTTAGTGTTAAGCTAGGGCTGATAAAAATCCTTGTGAGTTGCAATGTTGGTCGTGACTGGAGAACATTTATCTTTAGTCACATCTTGATACAACAATTCATCAAACACCACATTTCTGGATATCCGAATGCATTTTCCAGATGGACCAAAACAATGATACCCTTTATACTCATCTGCATACCCAACAAATCTGCACACCCAAGCTCTTTTATCAAACTTAGTTCTTAAGGACTTGTCTACATGGACATAGCAAGTGCAGACCCATGCCTTTAGCTCGTCATAATCTAGGTGCTTTCCATATAACATGTAAAATGGTGACCTGTGTCCTAACTTCTTCATAGGCAATCTATTTATAACAAAAACAACAGAGTGAAAAGCCTTTGTCCATAAGAATAAGGGCAAATTACTAGCATGAATCATTGCAAGACTACTCTCCAAAATATGGTGGTACTTTCTTTCTGCAACAACATTTTGTTGAGGTGTATGCGGACATGATATTCTACGATTAATTTCATTATCACGTAAACAGTCAATGAATTTCTTTGAACAAAACTCTCCACCCCCATCACATTGAAAATTAAGGATAGGACTAGAAACATGATTTCTAACAAACATGTGGAATTGACGAAAGATATTGAAGACCTCAGATTTATGTTTCATAAAATATATTCATGTGTAACGGGTAAAAGTCATCAACAAAAATAACATGACTCTTGCACACTTGACAACTTGGACATAATGAGCCATTAGACAATTTATCTAAACTTGACTTAAGAATAAGATGACTTGAAACAAGTTCCTCAACAAAGGACTTATTACAATGAGCTAAACGACTATGCCATATTTCAGGCTTATTGGACTCAACGATACTGGAGACATAAACAAAAGAAGATGACGATAATGGCAACAACTTCAACTTTGGCAGCACCTTTGTAACTGGCTCTTCAGATCCGATTTAACTCTCCCTGAAGATGTACATATTCCTGCATCTCTCCTCTTCAGCGAACATTTTCTTTGTGAGAAGATCCTTCACATAAATAAAATTGAGGGTAAATGAGATGCTCAATTTTGTATCGTCTATAAGTTTAGAAACAAAGATCGAATTTTTCTTGATGTTTGGAACATAAAAGACATTGGATAAAGAAAGAGTTTTAGAATTGAAAATAGGAACAAAGTCCTGACCAACATATGATATAGAGTGTCGAGTTCTATCTACAGTTATAACATTACCGTTACCATGATAAGGAACCAAAGTAGAAAACTTACCCATATCACCACTGATATAATTTGCGGCACCTGAATCAATATACCATATCCCTTGTTCATTCTGCTTCAAATTCAGACCATTAAGAGCAGTCAATAATATATTTTTATCAAGCACTGGGTTGCTGGTCTCACTTGATTGGCCCTTGAGCTGTCTTGGATTTTCCACTTCCTGATTATTTTGAACCATGTTTAACTGAGTATTGTATTTGGAATCATCGTTGAACCAACAATTTGCCTTTATGTGCCCTAGTTTCTTGCACAAATAGCAAGTGGAAAAGATGCGTCCTCCTTGATTATTAGATAAAGGAGGTGTGCTTGGAGTAGGCAATAAACCTCGTCCTACTCCATTATTTCATCCACGGCCTCGCCCTCCATGAAATCCACGACCTCTCCCACGAAATGATCTTGTGTAGAGAACATCATGAGACTCCCCTTGATTTTTGTTCTCACTGTCAGACAATCCTTTGAGAGCGACTTCATATTCAAGCAACTTTGACCTTAAATTCTCAATCCATTAAGTGTTTGTTGCACTTTATCTTTGTCTGACACTTCACATCCAATTAGAGCCAATTGATCAGTTATGGTCTTGATCTTATTCAGATAATCTAGAATGTTGGTGTTGTCCTTTTCCAGATTTTGGAATTCATGCTTCAAGTACATAACCTTTGACTCTGATATCTAAGAATAGATTTGTGCCAAATGCATCCATAACTGCATGGCTGTACAATCATCTGGAATATGAATCAGAACTTTCTCTGAAAGAGTGAAGGTAATGTACGCCACAAGTGCTTGGTCCCTTCTTTCCCAGTTAATAAACTCTGAATTGCAGACCGGAATAGATGATATAACCTGCCCATTCTCATCTTTTGTATCTTGCAAAATAAACTCAGGTGGAACCAGGAGAGAGTCATCAAGTGTCCTAATAAACCTTGACTCCTTATAAAGGGAGTAATTTGTCTTTTCCAAATCAGGAAATTAGAATTATTGAGTTTTTCAAAGACTAATCGAGGTAAAAAATTCGACGACAAATTGGGAGAAATAAAAGAAGGATTGGAATTCATGGTATGACAAATTCAAAGAAAAAAAAAAGACAAATTCAAAGATCAAAGAAAGAAAGTAAGTCAGAGTGAAAATACTCACTTTAATAAGATCAAATATATATCAGAAAACGAGATCCCCCTTTTTCCTCTTTTTTCTTTTTTCTTTTGGAATCTGAAGCTGTGAACCTTACGGGTATTGAATCCTGCTTAGATTGATATAAAAATAAGTCTTCTTTCCTTTAAAGAATTTATATTTGATCTTACACAAGAACCAACAATTTGAAGTAGGTTTATCAAGAAAGAAACTCAATTAGATACCCAAGAATCAAGAAGATACAAACTCAAGCAAAAAACAACTCACTATTTTGAATCAGGCCTGGTACTATTGACACGATGGAGGAAACACAGTTTGCAATCAGATCTGGCGTGAAAGAAGGCAGATCTGATTGGCTTATTGTCAGATCTGTTGTGAGGAAAGCAGATCTGATCAGATTTGAATAACGCAAAACAGATCTGATGTAAAAAATCAGATCTGATCAGTTTTGATCAAATCTGAATGAGGGGAAATAGACTTGACGTTAAATGAGACTGATCAGACTGAATCTTGATCAGATTCAATCAGATCTGAATAAAGAAACAGATCTGACGTGAAATCAGATCTGAGTGAGGCGAGATTTAAAAGAAAGAGAGATTTGAGGGAAAAACAAGAGTTTTGAAAGATTTGAGGAAAAACAGGGAAAAGATCAAGGAGAAAAAATCGATTTGAAATAGGCAAATCACAAAAGGGAATCAAGCTCTATGAGAAACATACCTCGGAGATGTCTCATCGATCAGTCCTGGCTCTAATACCATAATAAGTTTCTCTGCAGGAAGAAGAAGAAGAAGACAAGAATATCACAGGCCTTCAAAAAACATTTCCTCAACTGGAAACGTGTGGGCTGTTTTGATTATATTTATCACAACTTCATAAAGAAAAATATATTCACATTTGCCCCCACACTTAATACAACATAATAATAATGTGGAGTTAAAGAAAGAAAACTAAAATGCATCACACATGTACAGATTTATCGTGAATATGGATAGGTAATGGATCCATATTCACGTCCCAATATGTTGGACTAGGTCCAATGGCTAGACAGGCTAGCCGTTGGGCTTAGTTTCCAACAACTAGATGGAAGTCAACCTCAGTTGACTTAATATATATTATATATGAATATATATATACACAAAAAGATACATTAATATACATTAATCTTAACACCCCCCTTCAAACTTACGGTGACTCACTATAAGTTTGCAATTACAAAAGAAGGAACCCATTATATAAAATGTCTTCATTGACTTCATCAAGTTCTTCCAATTGGTGTTTCCTTAAAGGATCTTTTGATCTTCAATCATATGCTCTATTAAACAAAAGGTCTTTGGGATCTTCAATATCATCAATACTTGAGAACCTGTAAATAAAGCTAACGAAACATCTAAACTATATATATATATATATATATATCATAAACCATAAAAGAGGATTTCAAAATTGAACTATATATATTTTGGAGAGAGGATGGCCAAACACACCAAAAAATACAATATATATATATATATAATATATCCAAAAAGACGAGTGTTAAGACAAAAAGTTTTTTAATAATTTTAAGCACAAAATTTTAAACATAATTAAAAAGTTTAAAAACAATTTCAAAAAGCATATATACTTGTCATAAGTTCATAACGTATGGAACCAAGACACATTATAAGCATGCTAATGGACTATGTAATGTTTAAAATAGAAGAACAATGAAAATGCCTACAAGCGCAACAAGAGAGTAATATGTACTGACCACTTATGCTTCAAGCACTCATACACAAGAACCTAACTCACAAGATAGTATATATATATTCACAATAATCAGCTTAGAAAAAGTCTCAAGGTCTCACAAAGTCTCAAAAGAGTGCCACAAAGGCCACCAGAGATACTAATACAATAGTGGTCACTTATGGACCAAAAGAACTCTCACAATGGAGATACGCACCAACAATTCACAAAGAGAGTTACAAGTAAAAAAATATAAGAGATCTTTCATTAACAAATGCTTAGTAAAGCATTAATTAAATTTATGCAAAACACGCAAAACAACCAATCATGAAACAAATTTAAAATATCCTTAATCATGCAATTAAACCATATTCAATGCAAAATGCTTGAAAATATTTCAATAACCATTTTCCATACAAGGGCAATTGAGTAGTAAACATTTAGAAAATTTATAGAGAGATTTAAAAAATCTCACATAACATAATGAATGATATTTGCAAATCTCAACACCAATTTACTTATTACAAGCAACCACCTCTTTGACCTTCAACCCAAAAAAACTCAAAAATTCAAATGTATCAGTGCATAGGACAAGAGATTAAACACAATTGTCAGTAATAATCATTCTCATGACAATGCATAAGCAATACAGGCTCCCTGATAATATACGATCAAACACAAATATCAACAATAATCATTCCTGTGACTATGCGCAAGCAATACAGGCTCCCTGACAATACAAGATCAAACACAAATGTTAGCAATAATCATTCCAGTGACCATACATAGGCAATACAGGATCTCTAGTAATACAAACCAGCTACAACCACAAGAGGCGCACATAACTCACCTCACAAATGATTGTAAAACTGCAAACAATATCATCAACTGCAATGGGTGCACATAACTCATCACAGCCGTGGTTGTAAAATTGATAAATAAAAATCTCTTATCCAACAAAAAATAACACAACCAACGAGGTGAAGACAACTTGTAATGAAATCAAACTAATGTCATCAAGAAGATAAGGAAAAGATTTACAAATCAAGCCAGAGATTAAATTTTCAAACTTTTGAAACACCATGGTTTAAAAAATAGATAGCCATAACAGCTAAACATAATTATAAGCATCATCATAATAACACTGGCCAAAAAAAACAAATGAGTGATACAACACACTCACAGGATTAAAGATCAAACAACCGTCGGTTAGGACCAAACTATAAGCTAACAATCTGAATTGACAAAAAACCGAGGTGCACATAACTCACCCCAACAAAATCTCTGGTTCAACAAAAGCAACATGGATCCAAAGGCCAATCAACTATTAATCAGATCCAAGACAAGTGTCAACATGACACTCATAAACTTTGATAATTATAGACTGATAAGATGATTTGAATTGCACACATAACTCACCTCAACGACTAACTCTGACCCAACAACAAAGCCAAAATGAAATGATGCATCATAAAAAATTTGTGATGGACAAAACCACTACCATAAGAAGATAATAAATACTCACGGGAATCAATTTTCAAATAAGTGAGTTCATATAAAAGAACCGATTTGAAAAAAAACAAAGTTTTAAATCAAATCCAATAAAGATAGATAAAAACTTAAAATGAATATATTGCAATCATATGCACAACAATATATCAATTGATGCAATCATATGCATGGTCAATATAAACAAGCTATATAAAGAGATAGCTCAATCTAGCTTACAAGTCTACTATGAGACAACAATGACATATGACATTAAAAAGGGTCAAAACATATTGAGATTTTCAAAGAACCATATAGAAAACCAAGGCCATACACAAGTACAATTAATCATGGATACTCACAAAGAGATAAAAAATTCATGTATATGCAATAATCTTAATAACATAAAGCCACATATCCTATACAAAAGCTATGAAAAATCACATAAGCATAGCAACACATTTAACCATATATGCAAGTGATAGATTAATCTAATGTAAGATATATATAAGAATTAGCATATGATACATGGCATAATTATCTGCCAAGGGATGATTACAAAGGCCACTAAGGGTACATAAAATCCACTAAGGGCATATACCAAAGAGGGCACAATATAAAAATTGATATTTTATAACTAACAAGTATGCAATGAATCAAGAGCCTTCAATCAAGAACAAAAGTGTCCACCAAAGATCTAAGCGGACAAGCACAACGAGTGTCCACTAAGGGCACACCAACAAAGCCTACAAAAGGGCATACACAAGAAGGCTCAATTATAAAATAAATATTTTATTCGTTTAACAAAATGCAAGAAGCATGAAAAAACATATAATCATAGTATTTAGAATCCTTAAAGAAATCACATACTTAGAACATAATTTTTAACATGCTTTGATAATAAAAAAAGATACTAACATACCCAAAATATACTTTGAATTAACATGCTCATGCAAGAGCCAACAAAAAAATAACACATTTAAAAAGAGATTTGAAAATAAGCTTTAATTTCAATTAATTTGAAAACACGTTCAATTTTTCAACATAAAATACCAAAAACAATTTTTTAAAATTTACCATAGAAACTTCTCCAATTAAGAAACACATACCGAAATGTGAGAGCCTCAAGTCCAAGTCGTACATCAATTAAAATTTTCTTTAGAAGGACAAACACAAACAAGATGCCAAGCTTTGATACCATGTCACATAAAGGCATGAATCCCGATGTACTCCAAAATGAACTCCAAGAATTAAAACATGATGAATTTGGACAAAAACATAAGAACAAAAAAATGAAACAGAAGGAATGTGAATGAATGAATAATTTCATTCACAAAAAAATTTAAAAATACATAATATCCTCACTACACAAATACACTCACACTCATAAACCTAAAACTACCCATCACTCTCTCACTTTACAAAGCACACACCCACACATTTATAGAGAAAGAGGAGAGGAAGAGATAGAGGAAAGAGAAGAGAGAGAGTCCTCTCTAGCCATTGGATTTGACTAGTCATTTCCAACTGCTAGAAAGGCCAGTCGTTGGGCTTAGTTCCCAACGACTAGAAGGAAGTCAACTTCAGTTGACTTAATATATATACATATATATTATTTAAATATTATATATATATAATATTATATATACACAAAAAGGATACATTAATCTTAATAGTTGTTGTGGTTATGACATGATACTTAGCTTCCATTGAAGACAACAAGACTTTCAGTTGCTTCTTGCACCTCCAAGATATTAGAGAGTCCACTAGAAACACACAAAATCCGGTAGCGAGACTGTCATTTCCTCCCCAATCTGCATTAGTATAAGCTATTAATTCTAAAGAAGAGAAGGATAAGAAAAGCTTTTTAGTTAAGAATTTTTTTATGTATTTGATAATCCTTAAAACTACACTCATATGCACCGTGGTTGGTGTATGTTGAAATTGGTTTGCTGTGTAAACCAGAGTTGCCAGTTGAGGAAGCGGGAGCGAGAAGCGATACGGGAAGCGGGAGTGGGAAGCGAGGCACTTTAAAAAATGTAGGAAGCGGGGGAAGCGTGGGACTACTTAGAAGAAAATTACGAAGTGTCTCGGAAGTGACCTAGGAAGCGAACCAGAAGCGAGGGGGAAGCAAAAAAATGAAAAAATGGGGGAAGCGAGGGGGAAGCGTGTGGGGGAAGCGCGCTTCCCATAAAAGGGAAACACACTTCCCATAAAAAGGAAGGACGCTTCCCCACGCGTTTCGGAAGCGCGACGTTTTGCGCTTCCGAAGCGTGCTTCCCCATTACCCTAGGCTCTTCTGGTAACTCTGGTGTAAATTGCATGAACAATATCTGGTATTGTAACGAACAAGTAGGTTAGAGACCCAATTAGCTATCTATATGTCATTGGATATTCAAGAAGAGTTTCATCTTCCAACCTCAATGTTGCATTGACAACTTCTGGTGTATTCACTTTCTTGTCATCGGAAATTCCTAATTTAGTTACAATATCTGCAGTCAACTTCATGTTTTATAGGATGTACCCTCTGGGTGAGTATGCCACCTCTATACGTAAAAAATATCTCAAATAACCAAGATTAGACACATCAAAATGTTTTTTAAGAATAATTTTTATTTCTTAAACTCCCTTTTTGTCACTTCCAATAATGATCATATCATCTACGTATAGCAGAAAAATAACAATGTTAGTACTTGTATTCTTGACAAAAAGAGCAGTGCCAGTATAACAAGATCAATAACCCAAGCTTATCACAACTTTGTTAAATTTATCATACCAAGCTTTAAGTGCTTGCTTAAGTCCATACAAAACTTTTCTAAGTTTAAGAGTCTTATCACTTTCAATATCAAACTCAGGTGGATGATCCATATAAACTTCTTCATTAAGTTCACCGTTAAGAAAGACATTTTTAATATCTAATTGATAAATGGGTCACCGTTGGATAAAGGCTATAGTTATTTAGGGTTCTAACACTAATCATTCTTGCTACGGGTGCAAAAGTGTTTTCATAATCAATATCATACTCTTGAGAGTATCTCTTAGCAACTAACCTTGCCTTGTATCTTTTTAAAGTTTCATCACTCTTAGTTTTAACTGTAAACACTCATTTACACCTTATGGGCTTCTTTCCTAAAGGTAGGTTAACAACTTCCCAAGTGTTGGCTCTACGAAGGGCATCTAGTTTCACGTTCATGGCTTCAATCTATTGAGGGTAGTTTTTAGCTTCATTATAATGTGATCATGATAAGAGTGAATTGATATTAAACACACTCTATAGTTGGGAGAGAAAGACTCATAGGATACAAACCTATTAGGAGGTATGAAAATATGTTTAGATCTTATAATATTTGGTTCTTCTATAGGTTGTCCTTGGGAGTATTTTTCAAGAGCACACGATTGATCCTCTTGCTCATGCCGGGTATAAACACGCATTTCATTAGATGGATCTGTTAATATATACACATATAATATAAACATATATATGTTTATATGTGTTTACATATGTATGTTCATACATATATTGTTTAGGGGCATTTTAGTCTTTTCACATGTATATTCAAAATAATTGTATTTTCTTTTTTATTCTTTTATTTTTATTATTTAATTTTTTATATTTCTTCTCAACCTTGAAGGGCTTTTTGGGAAATGGGTAGAGAGTCGTTGGACCCTACCCAACGGCTTCCTAGAGCCTCTCTTGTATATAAAAGGGTGAGACCCCTCTCTCTTGTAAGAATTCTCTAAGGGATTATTCCCCAATAATATTCCTTATTTTTTTATTGTCCTTTGAGTAGATGTTGCAATGCCTCCACAAGTTGAGAAAGAGACATGTTCAAAATTGATTTACTTGAAGAATCTTGAACTTGTGAATTTTCAACCGAAGCAACCTTTTTTTCATCTTTGTTGAATTCCAGACAAAATGGTTTAATATGTCCCGGTTCTCCACAATTATGGCAAAAAATACATCCTATTTTCCTTTCATCTCCTTTTCCTTCATACACGATTTTTTCCATAGTTATTATTCTTGTAAAAGTGCGGGGGTTTGTATGTATGAGTGTTGGCACCCGGTTTTGAAACAGCCAACACATTGTCCTTAACTTTTGCTTCATTTTGAGACTTTAATCTAGTTTCTTTCATGCAAACTTGAGCTAAAACCTCTTGAATAGGAGGAAGTTCTTCTTGTCTTCTTATTGTTCCATAGTTATTGCTTCATTTCTATGTAAGATGTTGTTTCTCATTTGTTCAAACTCGGGTTGCAACCCTCATGAATTGAAAGAATTGCTCATTGTTTATTTGCTTCTTTTTAGTTTGAGCCTCATTGGGAGTTTCCCAAATGGGCTCTAACTTAGCCATTTGATCCCACAATTTTTTTAAAGAACCAAAGTACTCCCTAATACTCTTGTCGCCTTGTTTACAATTGTGTATCTTGTCTTGAAGCTCCCATCGAAATGCCATGTCACATTGAGTATATATTTGTTTAATGAAGAGTCATGCTTCGTTGGCTCTTTCAAACTCCAAAATAGTTTCACATGTATCTTCATTCATACCCATCGAAATGCAATGTCGCATTGAGTATATGTTTGTTTAATGAAGAGCCATGCTTCGTTGGCTTTTTCAAACTTCAAACTAGTTTCACATGTATCTTCGTTCATACTTTCCATAAATAAAGAAAGTATCTTGGCATGGGCAATTTCCCATTCCTTCAAGGCTTTCTTATAACCTTTCCTTTTGTTCTTTAAAAACCTCATCTTTAATGGTTTCATCCTTCTCTTTAATGGATTTTGTGAGAGTGAGTTGTGGTTCAATTACATAACCATCAACATTCTCCCACAATCCTTTACCAATAAGGATTCTTTTGATGGCGGTAGCCCATAAATTGTAGTTTTTTTCATCAAATTCTATTGGAACTATTGTCACCAGTTCTTTTTTGGCCATAGAACCAAAGAATACAAAGCAAGAGAGAAGAAAGAAGAAGTAAAATAAATACTTGAGCAAACTTTCAACTATTTTTGAAGCACCAATGTCTCTATGCATTCATAAGGACAATCTTTAAGAAGGTTGGTAGGCATGCTCCCCGAGGCAAAGCTCGATCTTCAAGCTACTTCAAAATACGCTTGAGAAAGAGTCGAATATCATTAAGGAGTCGATAGGCTCTGATACTATGTCACGAATCGAATGATATGCTTTTGGGCAAGAGAACACTTTGCAAATATGAGTTCTTATGGGTTAATACATGAAAACACAAAAATGAGCCACAATGGGCTGAAAACACACATAAAATAAATAATGTTATTGGGGAATAATCCCTTAGAGAGTGTTACAAATGAGAGAGGGGGTAGACCCCTTTTTATATACACAAGAGGCTCCTAGAGAGCCGTTGGGACCTACTCAACAACTAGAATTCTAGCCGTTGGGTAGAGTCCCAACGACTCTATCAACATTCCTAAAAAGCCCATAAGGCTGGGAATAATTACAATAAAAAGAATAAAAATAAAAACAGAAAAATACTTGTTTTTGTTGTACATGTGAAAAGACCAAAATACCCTTGAACTTCGAATATACAGAAATGTACAAAACTGTATATATATATAACACAAAACACTTACATCCAAAGACTCTCAACCTTTTAAAATTTGGAGTTATGTTAAATAAGTTTTATAAAGAGAAAATATTTTGCAAAGAGGAATATGGCATTTTTATTTAATAAATATATGAAAGTTAAAACAACTTTGGTCTAAAAATTCTTAGGAACATCGTTTGAAATGAGATGAGTCATGGTAATTTCTATAATATTAGGGGTGTCAACGGGACGGGTTTGGTTCAGACTCAGGTGGAACCAGACTTGGTCTAGATTTTCGGGTATGGTATCAAGTCCGAACTTGAGTCTAATCGGGTCCACTACGAGAAAAACCATACTCGGACCCGATAAGTACATGAACCAAACCCTGACCATACCCAGTAAAACCATATTTTTTATTATTTTTACATTAAAAAGTTGTGGGTCTTAATCTGAACTTGGGTCGGGTCCGAGTCTGGTATATAAAATTTCACAAACTATACTCGGGTTCAATGTATTAATCAAACCTTCAGGTCCAGATTTGGTTCTTAATTAGATCTTCTTATTTATCACCATACCCGGGCCCTATAGGGTTTGTTCGGGTCGGGTCCGGGTAAACCAAGCCCATTGATACCCCTATATAATATGCTTATGTTTTCTTTCCACTAGGTCATTTTGTTGAGGGGTCCTAGAACACGATCTTTGATAAAAAAAAATCCTACTTTTTTTTTAAATATTCTTGAAAATCTTTTGACATAAATTCTCCTTCAGAGTCGGATCTAAAAATGGAAAGGTTGGTTTGAAATTGATTTTTAACATGCATGTGAAATTCCTTAAAATATGAAAATACATCTGATTTAAATCTAATAAAGTAGATCCACACATATCTAGTAATGTCATCAATAAATACAATATAACAGGAGTAACCACCTTTAGACATGACAGGAGAAGGTCCCGATACATCCGAATGCACCAACTCAAAAGGTCTTTTGGATATAAAAGTTCTATTGAAAAATGAAAGAGACTTCATCTTTTCAAGAATATATGTAATATCATTTTCATTACATTTTTTTTCTAAAAAAAAAAAAGATACAATTTTGATAAACTTGGATGTCCAAGCCTTTTGTGCCAAGTTACAATATCTTTGTCTTGGACATAGTTATAAAAAGATTTGGGAGGAAGAGACAAAAAATCCATAAAGTAGAGATCTCCTCTCCTATGACCTTGCCCAATCAACTTCTATGACTGGAGATCCTGCACGGAGCAACCCTTAGGTGAGAAGGAGATTTCACATCCATGTGCGAAACGAAAAATAAATTTAAATTCAATTTAGTGACAACTCTAACTTTATAAACAAATAATTTTTGAATTCCTTTTTCAAAGTGTTAATACCTTGAATTTTTTAAGTTCCATCGGCGGTGGAAGCACAGGATAAGAATGGGTTACTGCCTATATCATAAAGAAGAAATGCATGGAGACTTATGTGTAAAAAGGCCCTCCGAGTCAAAAATCCAAGAAGGCATACCTAGAGGAGAGGATGATGTGGTCTCGACATCGGATGTTGAAGGTGATGTCTTCAACAATTTTTGAAGTGTCTCTGCCAATTGTGTAATGGATAAGTCTTCGAGTTCTCATTTCTTGTTCGTCTCATTGGTTGTTTTGGATGAGGGATCTCTATCGAAAGCCACCTTGGTCTTTAATTTTGGACAAGCTGGTTTGATATGCCTCAACCCATTGCAAAAATGACAAATAATCCTCCTTGGTCCTCCGTTGTTTTGCCTCCCAAAGTGTGGAGGCTTGTAAATCCTCACATTATTCCCTGGTCTAGCAACCGCCAACACTCCATCTCCTCTCTTGGTCATGCCGAGACGAGTCTCTTCTTGACAAATCTCGGCAAGTGCTTTATTTAACGAAATATGAGAGGATCTATGAAGGAGAGACGCTCGCCAAATTTCGGCCGAAGGCCATGGAGGAATTGAAAAAGGTATTTTTTTTTCATTTGCCTTTGTCTAAGTCCAATGGCGAGTCCCTTCCATTGAGGCTCAAGAAATGCAAGCTCATCCCATAATGGAGACAAGGCACTATAGTAGTCACTGACGTCATGTTTCCTTGTTTTATGGATATAATCTTTTCTTACAAGTATTGTCGTGCAAGATCTTTTTAAGTGTACATCCTTTTCAAGAAGGTCCATGCTTCATTTGCCTTTTTAAATTTAGTTATATTTGCACATATTTTTATCTCTACATTGTTCATTAACCATGCCAAAATTTTGGCATGTTCACTCTCCCCATCTTTCATTTTTGTTCGACATTCTTGAATTGCCTTGGTTCTTTTGTCTCATTCAAGAGTTTTCACTTGGTCCCCTTCCTTCTTTGTGAGTTTAAGTTGTGGCTCGGGACTTGTGCCACAAACATAACCCCAAAGCTTCTTTCCTTTGAGGTGGTTCTCCATCGCAGCGGCTCACATCAAGTTATTCGTCTCATTTAGCTTGAAGGAGAGCTCAATCTTAGACTCATGCTCAGCTGTGATAAAGGAGTGAAAGTAAAGAGGAGACGGAAGGTGGAAGGTGGAAGGTGGAAGGTGGAAGGTGGAAGGTGGAAGGTGGAAGGAAGAAGGATGACACGAGCACAACAATCATGATCACCACAAGCACCCGATCACACGAGCACAACAATCATGATCACCACGAGCACCCGATCACACAAGCACCGCGATAAAAAAGGCCCAAGAGTCAAGATTCCAAGGGCTCTGATACCATGTAATGAAAACCCAAATACAAGAACAATCACTATTCTCATAAGAGCACACAAAGCATGACAAAAGCACAAAGTGACAAAGGCAACACACAGGCCTCTAATGGGCAAATACAAGGCCACAAGGGCACACTTCACAATAGCTCACAAAAATACACAAGCGAGCACTCAAAATATAAAAAAAAACATTTTATTCATATGAAAAATGCTTAAGAGAAGCATACCTGAAATATGGGAAAGATACCATTTATATACAACAAAGGAGAGGCAAGAGGGCTAGTCTAACTAGCCGTTGGGCTAGTCCCAACCGCTAGATAAAATGAAAAGAAACAAAAATAAAAAAAGAAAGGTAAAAATACAAAACTGCCCCTAATAGGCAGGGCCTATTACACATGTTAAAATGACAAATTCCCCTAGAGGGCATGACCTATTACATGAATATTAAAATGAAAAAATACATACATATATTAATATTAATACATGTACACATCATGTATGTATATATAGATACTTACTAATCATGCAATTTAACATGGCCATGACCATGTTTTTTTTTGTTCTGATTACTGCTTTTCATTTGTGATTTTAGTTTGTTGGTCACTAGTAGCTTATTAACATTCTTTGGCTTAAGATATTGATAGAGAAAAATAATGACTTCCCATATGTTCAAGCTCTTGTGACCTGTTATTGATGGCCTTGAAACCTGGCAATGCTTACATGTAACATTATTTGGTTTTCTTAATTATGGAATTAATAAAGTTCATTATTTCTCTTCATTGTGCATTATTAGTTTGATTTATCAAGGGTCGTATATATTCCAGTTTATGTTGTAACGAACAATTGTTTACTATTGAAAATTATATGCAATACAATGCAGATTGGCAAGGAACCCGAACTTGTTCTTTTCCTGGAATGCTCCGAGGAGGAGATGATCAGACGTGTGCTTAGCCGTAATCAGGTCAGGCTTCCTCTTAAGGGGCATACATATTCTTCTCAACTGTCTTATGGCCATTTTATTTATTCTATCGATACTAACATTACGTGCCCTTATTTTATGGTTTGTTCCTAGGGACGAATAGATGATAACATAGAGACCATAAAGAAACGTCTCAAGGTCTTCAATGAACTTAATCTTCCTGTCATCGACTATTATGATGGAAAAGGGATACTTCTAAAGGTTTGAATGCTGGTTCTTGTTTAACCTTTTCCTAAAGTTATAAGGTAGGCTGATATTATAAAGTTTGTCTAATGAATCTATTGCCTTTGCAATCAATATATTTGATTCTGGCATTTTGTTATTTTGTTCTTTTTCTTATTTACCCCATATCCATTTCCCAGGATTCTTTGCAGTTTGTGGAAAAGCATCAACCTTTTTTATATGATATAGTTTAAAGATATTTTTTGTTCTAAAACCTCCAGGAAATTGAACCTTATAATTCTTGTTAATTTTGTTGATGGAGATATCTTGCTACCTAGAGCACTTTTAAGTTCATAAAAAGTGTTCATCTCTAACTGAAGAAATAACCTGTTTCAAGAAATAAAATAAAAAAGGAAGTTGACACCAATTTGCTCATCAAGCATCACTATGTTATTTATATACATTTTTAGAGTACTCTGGTATGTTTTACATAGTTTGGTCATCTCGTGCATGCAGATTAATGCAGTTGGAACAGTAGAGGAGGTTTTTGAAAAAATCAAGCCTCATTTTTCATCTTTTAAGGTATACCTTCAAATTCTTTTCCCTGACAATTGTTGATATATATATATATAGAGAGAGAGAGAGAGAGGTGAACTACATGTGAATGGAGGTTTTTGGTGTTTCTTTCTTTAGTTTGACCATACATGTGTGATTTACATGCTTGATTTATAGGAATGGCTCTTGGATTGCCTGATTCTGACATGTGAGTAGGTTTTAAAATCTAAAACCAATCCTCTAAAATTTTCATAAATATTCAAGGCTCAAAAAATCGTATTTTGTCATCGAGAAACTGCGATCCAAGTGTTGATTCCTAGCAAATGAAACATGTCTATCATTTCTGCAGGTTTAGATTTGCAAAAAACAAACTGGAAGTTTATAGATCATCTAATTCCCATAAATGGAACTAGAAGTGGGTCCATGTAAATGATTGAGACCCCACAAATTCGGTCTCTGAACAGTTCACACGATAGTGTTGAGATTTTCTCAGCAAGGGAAACTCTTTTTCTTTTTGGGCTAAGCAAAGGGAAAACCTGGTTTTCATTGGCCGTGACCAGGATGTGTATGAACCTAATTGGCCCTATTGCAGGCCTCAACTGATTAAACCCTTGAGGTCCACTGTACCCCCAGCAGTACTCCCAGCTTCAGCCTTGCTGCAAGGGTGTACACCCTGACTATTGAACTTGTGACGTCCTTAAACTTCGGCAGTTTAAGCCGACCACCTAGCTAGATGTGTTGAACCCTTTGGGCTAGCTGCTAGCAACAGATCTCATGATAAATCAAAAACTTTCATTTTTTAGGATAATGCAAGGAGAAATCTTAGCATATTCTAGTAAAATACAACATGAATAAACGATATGAAAATCTTAAAACCTATAAACCAATTATGCCACCGTAGCCATAAAGTACTATAAAAATCAATCCCTTTCAGCCGATAAGCCCCAAATGCATCATAGGAACTATAAACCAATTAAAGTCATGTCATAGTAGCCAAAATTTGAATTCATCGTGATTTTATAGTCTTGTTAATTTATTCTGATAACTATGATATTTTTGACAAATTCCCATAAGGTAATAAGTCGGCAATAATTGTGCAGATAAATTGAGGAACTTTGTTTTCTGATTGAAGATGATGGCGTCAGTGATATTGTACGTTAATCATGTATTATTGTGTGTGTGACCTACGTTTGTCATTACAACATATACTTGCCATCTTGTTTTGCAGGAATCAGGTTTCTCTAATTCTTGTTTGCATTTTGATTATCAAACAGGCAACCTGAAATATTGGCTGGACAAAAGATATTGTGGGATGCATCTCCATCTCTGTAGACTGTAGTTCTAATGTGCCAGATTACCGTATCACATCTTTGGGCTGACACTTTTTGTATCTGTGAGAAATAATATTCCCGGTTTATCTATAACATTCTTCAATGAAACTCTTGATTGATTGAGGAACTCAAAAAGAACATTAAGCAACAATCTGCCCATGATAAGAATGCAATTTCTTTCTCATATTCTGCAAACACCAAATAAAATACTTTGATGGGTATTCCCAGATTGTATGAACACAATGCTGGAGTTCTGTTCATCAGTTGGATTCACCATTGGCAGAGCATCGTGGACAAGTCCCTTGAGCTGGCTTGAGTTGCAGTCATTCCTTTGCACCTTCTTGCTTAAAATTTTTGAATGGTGCCATTTGCTTGTCTTGGTGAGTCTGATGAGTCTCAGTCTGATCCTTCACGTCTTCATAGAGTACCATCAAAAGTTCATGTATGACAGTCAGGGATCTGATGGTTGATGATGATGAGATATACATTCCATTGCAGCTTGCTACAAGCTCCCATCTCTTTATCATCTCATTCACTCTGTCTGCATCATCAGATCTCTATGCTCCACAATGTTATCTCCAAAAGAAGGTTTTTTAAGTCTTCTACATTGACTCCAACTCAAACAGCATCTTCACTGGAACATTGGAATACACCCCCCCCCCCCCCCCCGCCCCGCTTTCCACATTACTGCAAGCAAACAGCAGTGCCCCTAATTGCTTGCTCCGCGGCATTAATTTTTCTTCTTCTTCCTAAAAGACCAACATGCATGCGTAGTGTTCCATGTGTGGTTCAAGATGCCAGTTTTTTTTTGCCATAATTTTTTTCTTAAAGGGGTGTTTGTTACATTCCCACTAAAGGGAAGTTTCTTTCCTTTGAAGGAGCCACTTTGGAGGGAAATTACTTCCTCGGGGGAGGTATGAACCCATTTTAATGGGAAATCTCTGTTGTTTTTTGCATTTATTATGTAGGTCCCAGCATATATTTCTCCTGGACATTTTTTCACCCTTTATTGTAAAGATGCCCTATTTCCTGTGAAAGAGGGCCTCTTTCATAAGAAAGGGCTTGAAACAAACACCCCCTAAGAGTCCCAAATTTGTGACTGAGGGGACGTTTCCTTGCATCTCATGTGATTCTAAATCACGTGGGTTGCATCTCATGTGATTGCATCGCTTGTGATTCAAAATCACAAGATGGACAAATATGATTTCAAATTACACAAGAAGCGAGTAGTATGGCCTGAAATGTGATTTTAATTCATGTGAAGGACTCCATCTCACGTTTGCTTGCACATGGAAAATGAGGGCAAATGAAAATTGTTCTCTCACTGTTGTGTGAGATAGATTATCATTTGGGGCCAATCAAACGTGCCTTGAGTTTGTGACTATAAACCTGTGTAACGATCCCAAAAATGATCTTGAATATCATAAAAAAAATAGAAGTCTTTATATCAAAATGAAAATGCATCCTAAGGATTCGGGAAACATCACAGTTTTGGAACCCACATTCCACCATCAAACCAATCATCCATTTCAAACCATTGTCGAAATGAAATAGTTCAAACTCTTAATGAAAAATTAATAAACTTTTAATTAAGTTCATAATTTTTTTATTTAACTCATCTACTTAAAAAAAAGAACACCCTATAATCCATTATAGCATAAAATATAAATATAATAAATATCAACTTTAGAAAATATGAAGGTACGTAAAACAATTCAAATATACTTGTAATCATACAAGATACATAAACCATTGCATAATGTATGCTGTAACTTTTATCTTTCTTATTGATACTTACTTTTGAATGCACACGCATGTTACTTGCAATCAATTTAAATTTCCTCCTGACCTAACTGTGGATACTGTTCACAGGCAAAAACCGAAGCACAAAGCAATCCTCAGGGGTATTTTATTTTCACACGTAATTGTATTTTATTAACTTGGTATGCACTTGTTCCTTGAGGTGACATCGAGATACAACACCCTAGGCGGCTACTTCTTGGTATACTAATAACGCTTAACAATTGAAGCTCAAAATCACACGATTCTTCAGTTTCAATGGTGGAAAATATCCCCTACTATCGTGGTCGCGGACAATGAGCTCCAATATCGTGCTCTTAAGAAATATTTTATGGAGTTCAATCCCACCTCGTCCTCCACAACAGTCATTCAAGGATTCCACCTTCTTAGAGGGCAACAAAAAAATAAAAATTAGCACATTGTTTGGATATCTTTGATATCTTACATTTTCATGCATTTTTTTCACAAAGAACGATTTTGGATTCACAATATTCATAGCATGCACTCATGTCACAAGAGCTCTATCAAGCTCAAACATGCATATCATCTCATGCATCACCCAATTGGGTGATCTCTCTGCTCAGACACAACAATGTACCAATCATGTGCCAATATGTGCAAATATGTGTTGTTCATCATATGCATCATGACAAAATTTAAACTTTGCATTCAATATAATTTTCACAAAAGATTGCACCAGCACACTACCTCAATAGGCCCACATGTTGCTCAACAACATGCCACAAAGTCCATCTGGTTCACTTCTGAAACCATTATATGGATTCAAAGCAAAAACAATTCACTCTCAAGACTATTAATGTAAAAATTTACCTGTCGTTAGAAAATATGTTATGAATCATACAAAACTACTTAAGCTCTTAGATTTTAAGTGATGGCACTTACATATGTTACATGCATACACGCAAAAATCCAGACATTAACTCATTACAGAATAGAGAATTAAATTTTTGTAACACAGACTAATTTTTTATCACCGTACAGACTTGTCCAAATTTGTCTCTTAAAATAAAGTTAGTTATAAATCATACAGAAAGAATTAGATGTTAGGATTTTTACTATAGGTGACTTGATATGTCAAATTCAAACCCATCAAAATTTGAAATTTTAATTTGATTTTAATTGAGAGCAAATTTTTTTGAAATATGTATTATTTATATTACTAGATAGTACATGTTTCTAAAAAATTACAGATTCTAGACCAACTCCTCTGTTCTTTTTTTCAAAATGTCATGAATCACACTCTAAAATTTTAACCATGTGTTTTTACATATCTTGACTAATACACCTTAAAATTTTAGCTATAGATCCTCAACATTTACAGAGATGTTTTTTATAAAAATACTCTGTCTCCGCAGACTCACAGTCAATATAGAATTTTTATATCGACTTACAAATGACATAACTCTCAAACCACAACTCTCTGTCTAAAATTTGGTATGAGATTACTTACACATGTATTTAACATCCCTGTCAAATTGCAAAATTTATGGGTTTGTGGTTTGGGAGAACCAACTAGTTGAATTAAAATAACAGAGAACATATTATATCTTTCAAAAATCAACAAAGAAATTTCAAGATTTCAAAAGAGAACTTCAAAAAAGCCATCCAACTTTTTCTAAATATATTAAGAACATTTCAAATTCATTCATACAAATATTTAACATGTTGTAAATACAAAAATCCAACACCTATCATGAATATAAAATCCAAAATCAATCATTTTTTGAAAGAAAACGTGTTTGTTCTATACTATGAATAGAATTTTTTTTTATAAAAGAAATAAAATTAATCCAACCTAAATCTTCTATACACAATCCATAAAAACAAGGTTCAATGCTTGATCGGCCTATGCTGAACCCCATACATGTTGAAAAATGTAAAAATCTCGTACCTTAATGCAATTTTGTTCGGTTAAAACACACACACAAAAATGATGCTCAAATCATAATGTAGCTCTCTCGACACACCTTTGGAACCCAAAAGATATCGTAGATCCATTTCCCAACACACGTGATTGTTGTACAAGGTCAATATATAAACCTCACATCAGATCCAACACAAAAAAATAAACCAAAACATGAATATGATCGACTAATATGGACAGTCACCGAAAAAATCGGGGAGTAGAAGGCTTAACTCGACAAAAACAACATCTACAAAGGCTGAAATGTTGCTCCTCTCTACCCCCTTGCTCTCTTTCTCTCTCTCAATGTGGTATATAGGGGAGGAAGGCGACTGAACTCATTAAATAGAGAACGTTAAGTTTTATCTTCCTATTTCACTTTCTAGGGGATGCCTCCCCCATTGAGTTAAGAAAAATCAAACTCCATCTCCTAATATTGGTTTACCTCTTGCCACCTAACCCTTCTTAAAATTTTGGACTCCTCCAGCGGTCTTATGCATGGACTATGGATCCTTCATTGGTTCCATGATCCAACATAATGTCTACTCCTATAATCCAATGAATAATACTAACCTATTTATTAAATAAATAATAATGAATTATAATAAGCCTACACCTATGAATCTTTCATAATAAAAACATTCACATCAAAATCTTATTAAGTAAAAAAAATCTCATTAATTAAAATTTTGGATTTAAAAAAATACTTAGTATTACACTATGTCACAGGGACACAACATTTTGGTGATGTATTCCTCATGATACGAGCAAACACACTGACACAGGCACTTACATGAATGGTTAACATTTAATGTTATTTTAATATTTGCAAGTATTATTTTAATAAAAAACATATTTTTAATATTAAAATATCAAAATTTAGTTTTTTTATTGATTAAAAATAAAAATTTGTGTCATATCCTATTTTTCAAAAAAAAAAATGAACTTATGAGTCTGAACCCGTGTCACACGTACTCGTGTCTATGTGCCTTTGTAACATAGGTCTATTCCTTATGATGTGAATTTCAACTCGAGTTCGTTCTTTTGTTTTAACAAGACTAACAACCCAAGATCGGCCTTGAGGCAGTTGGCGAACTTGGCGTCTGTGTCCACTGTAACAAAAATTTTCATTGTTCTTAGTTTCATGTCTTTGATCGGTTCGAATGCAGATCCAACATGCCTCGATATAAAACACAAAAGGTCTAATTCTTTGGTTCATATTTGAATCTATGGGTTGAACCTCGTAAGAGCCCTGCCCACTTGGAGCTACTTGAGGTGAACTCGAATAGACTGGACTAGATCCAACCATGTTTCCAGATTCCTGGCTCCACAATAATTGTCATGATACTAACAAATTTTTTTATTGTGTTTAGTTCCCATGTCTTGGATCGGTTCGAATGCAGATCCAACATGCCTCGATAAGAAACACAAAAGGTCTAATTCTTTGGTTCATACTTGGATCTACGGGTTGAACCTTGTCAAAGCCTTGCCTAATCAGGGCTGCTTGAGGTGAACTCGAATAGGCTGAATTAGATTTGATCATGTTGCCAGATTCAAATCTGGGTCAGACTGAGAATGAAATGGTCGGATCTAGTTGAATTTGTGCCAGAATTAGGCCTCACCCAAAATGCTTTACCATTTTCAAATTAAAATTAATAGATTCTATCTATAAAAAGATAAACATCAGCCATATATTAATATTTTAGTTTCATAATATTTTTAATGTTTTTTTATAAAGAATAGGTTTTCTATTTTGTAATTTAATTTTGCTATTTTCCTAAAAAACATGAGAAAAATAAAAAAACCAATAAAAGGATAAACATTAGCCATATATTAAAATTTTAGTTTCATAATATTTTTATTGTTTTTTTAATAAGAATAGGTTTTCCATTTTGTAATTTAACTTTATTATTTTTTGCCAAAAAATGTGAGAAAAAAAATTCTAATTTATCACAAGTTTGTGATATTTATAAAAAAAAAAGTTTCATCACTATGTGACTAATTGAGATAACCTGATTCGAGTATCCTGTAACACCCCGATCTGGGACCTCGAGAGTCCAAGTCCAGTTGGTATTATTTCTCAAAGAAAAAGCATACAAAGTTTATACAGCGAAAACATGGGTAAATTTTTTTTCGTTATCCACACACTCTCTCGCTTTGTGCGTATCGAAGGGGTAGGAAGGCTCACTATGAGGGCTCTTTATAGAGCCCTCACGGTGGGTGAGGATAAACCTCACCTCACTCAACGATTATGGGGGGTGAGGTTTATCCTCACCTTCCCCCGCGACGATAATAGGGGAGGACGATTTCATAATTAATGGAACAATCTTCCCCTAATCTCATTTTTTTTTACCTTTATCACCCAACAAATTCGTCGGATGGTTTTACAATTCTACCCCCCTTAAAAGAAGATTTGTGGTGCACCCATAATCCACATATCTTAGGATCGAAACCTAACTCTAATACTACTTTGTAACACCCTGATCTGGGACATCGAGAGTTCAAGTTCGGTTGATATTACTTTTCAGAGGAAAAACATAAAGAGTTCACACAGAGAAAATATGGCTATTTTTTTTCTTTCTCCTCACTCTCTCTCTCGCTCTGTGCGTATCGAGGGGGCATGAAGGCTCAACGTGAAAAAAAACCTCACCTCACTCGATGATTGTGGGGGGTGAGGTTTATCCTCACTCTCTCATGATGATAATCGGGGAAGGTGGTTTCGCAATTGAGGGAACCGCCTTCCTCTGATCTCATTATTTTTTTTACCTTTCCCATCCGACGAACTCATCAAGTGGTTTTACAATTCTACCCCCCTTAAAAGAAGATTCATGGTGAGCCCATAACACACAGATCACAAGATCAAAACTTGGCTCTGATACCACTTTATAACATCTCGATCTGCGACCTCGAGAGTTCAAGTATGGTTGATATTACTTTTCAGAGAAAAAGTATACATAATTCGTACAGAAAAATATGACGATTTTTTTTCTTTCTCCTCACACTCTCTCAATCTGTGTGTATAAAGGGGGAAGGAAGGTTCACTGTGAGTAGGGATGGTAGTGGGGCGGGGCGGGGTGGGGGACAAGGTCTCCACCCCCGCCTCGCCTCAAGATTAGAACCTCCATCCCCAGCGGGGATGAATTTTAACCTCCACCCCGGCCTTCATCCCCGTTTCATGTCCTCCATCCCCGGTTCAAATGGGGATGAGGCGGGGCGGGGAAAAGGGTACGTCCATCCTCGAACGGGGATGGATTTTAACCTTCGTTCCCGCCTCCATCCCCGTTTCATACCCTTCATCCCCGGTCCAAACGGGGCTAGGCAGGGCCCCACTTTCCCCCGATCCACTGCCATCCCTAACTGTGAGAGCTCTTTATAGAGCCCTCATGGTGGGTGAGAATAAACCTCACTTCACCCGACGATTGTGGAGGGTGAGGTTTATCTTCAACCCCACCCCCCGTGACGATAATGAGAGAAGGCAGTTCTACAATTGGGGGAACCGTCTTCCCCTGATCTCATTGTTTTTTTTTTTTAACCTTCCCCACAGGTTGTCGGGTGGTTTTACATATCCATTACCACAATGGAAGGATCTGAATCCGAGGCCAAAGCCAACTTTTCAAAAGTTGAACCCGGGTCGTTACCGGACCCTTATTCGACCCGCTTGTGTTTTTAGTTGTTTGATCAGGTGCAAATTGCAAATATTTCTTTAGGGAATATTGAATTTCAAATAAGCTTAGACGTTCATTTGAAAATTCTCCAAGAAAGCAAACGGCGAATCAACGGATATAAACCGACTTACTCCCTGCGGGTGAAAAGCGTATTCGGGGGAGACCCCTCGTTCATTACTATAAATCGGAAGGCCTCCTGTCTCTATCCCGCGTTTTCAAAAAGCGGCATTTAGGCGGGAAGGCGTGATCGAAGAAACCCTAGATTTCCTTCCTCCCTCCTACTGCTCTTCTTCTTCATCTTCTTCGCGTTGCGCACCGCCATTGATGGCCGAGATAGACGGTTCCGATCCGCCCACGGCAGGGACACAGGTGGACGTGGAGCTCGAGATGAAGGAGAAGTTCCTCCTGAACTGCTTCGTCCAGGAATGGGAGATATTGAAGCCCATGATCGACGAGATCGCCGGACGAGGATCGATCGATCAGTCCTCCGTCGAAAGATTCCGATCGATTGTTATCTCTCTTCGTTTAATCCTCATAGGATTCCAGTTTTTTTTCTCTCTCTCTCTCTCCCTTGAGTGTCTGCGCTTCTTTACATTGTTTCTTGAACTATATCGCTTCTGTTATTTGTCGTCGTGTTTCGATTTCTATCGATCTTGCGAGTTGATAATTGTAGGAATTGGAGGAAGGTGCAGTGAACGAATGTCACATAAGATTAGCAAACCATGATTTGGAAATTGCGATAGAAATAGATTAGAAAATTATGTGCATTGTAATTGACAATCAGTGGTTCATTAAAATCAAACCACTACATACTGCTGAGAATATGATTATGCCTGCGTCGCACGTGCCTTAGAGTAGTTGGAGGATTATAAAAATTAAAAGGATTGCATGTGATTATCTCGTGGGATTTTCGTGACCAAAAGCAATCAGATTGAATATTTCTCCATAATGTTATTTAACATGAGTACATTGATGGAAACGATGTTGATTAGGAGCAGCAGAAACCATGAATCGGGGTTCATGCTTGTATAGAAGTATTTGATTGGTTAAAGATTTTTTTATAACGTCAATAACTATTACATCTTCAAACGGTAGAACGAAGTGTACGATTTTTTCTGAGTTACGCCTTTTATCATACTCCAGAACTTCCTCTAAGAGTATTTGGATGGCATCCACTTAAGATTAAAACAAAAAAGATAAGGTAAAAAAGGAGACATGCTGGTATACTGCATTGCAAAAAAAATATCGTGTGTATTCTGGGGAATCCATACAATCACTTCATATGTTGGATTTTTATGAAGCTTGGTATCAATTGCATGGCACTTAAAACAACTTGAGGATGAAGTGTTCGGTGTAGGATCTGGAATCTTTATTTGGCCTACCTCTCTAAATATTAAATGTAACTATAAATATAATAGTATATATTTATTTATTTCAACTTGTGATTTTGATACTTTACCTGTCAAGTTATGTTTAATTGGCCTTGCATGCTACTAAAATGCATGTTCCTTATCTTGATTTTGTAGATGGCTAAGTATCAAGAACAGGGTCAATTGCTAGAGCCATACTTGGAGAGCATTATTTGTCCTGTAATGGCTGGTGTTAGGCGAAAAGCATTAGAGCTCAAAGATGCAGGTGATGACACTTTGGGAATAATAAAGCGATTATGCCTTATTATTTATACTCTGGTCATAGTTTGTGGTTACAAGGCTGTCACAAGTTTTTTTCCACATGATGTTTCTGATTTGGAGGTTGCTGTTTCTCTTTTGGATACGTGTCATCTTACACCTTCTGTGTCATCATTGCCACATGAAAGTGCTGGGAAGATGGAAACTAAATGTGTTGTACTTCTTTGGCTCTCTGTACTGGTTTTGATTCCATTTGATATCTCATTGTGGGATACTAGTCTTGCAAATGGTTATCTTCATGAAAAACTACTCCCTTTGGTGCAAAGAATATTGGAAATATCTAAAGATTATCTGTGTAGTGCTGGTACAATGTAAAAAATAGCTGCACTGTTGATCTCCAGTCTTTTAGCACGCCCAGATATGGACAAGGCTTTTGGCAGGTTGTTCCATGGCTTAACTGTTTTATTTCTATTGCTTCTTCAACTGACATATACACTTTCCATTACCAGACACTAATTATTTAGAAATTGGCATTTGATGTTTACTTGCTTGTGTAGGACTCCAAGTTGTTAAATGAGTGCTTAAGATGTGTGTTCTGAGAATTTCAATGAAAAATATAACCAGAAAATAGCATAATGTTTTTGAAATAGCATGATATCATAATAATATCGTGATGTTTCCTGATATTATCCCAAAGCATGAAATATCATTTCCCTATATGTTGTCTTTCTTTTGTACTATGTCGAGAATTTTCTGAAAAAGGACATGTACAACTCTTGAAAATGATGTTTGTGAAATATATCTATTTGTTGTATCATTAATTTTGAGGGTTCTATACTACCTTCAGGTTTTGCATTTCTCTCTTCTTTTCTTTTGGCATGATGTGTTATATAATCTCTTTTATTTAGCCATGTTATGATCAGCTCTTTTTTTTCCCCTTTGTATTTTCATCTTTATAATATGCATAAAGCTGCCTTTTGTTACAGTTTGAGCTTGAAGAGAAAAAATGTTCTGTTTAAAGGTTTTTTGGTGAATGTAGAATGGCAGATCAGCCATTGCTACCCTTTAAGGAAATAGTCAAATACTAATACGATGTTCCAACTTTCCTTCATGATAGGTGGCTTGGCATGAGACAGAATTATGTAAAGATCATTTTGGGTTGTGCTCTTATTAGTCAAAAGCTCTAGGTGGCATGTAGTCGGTCACCTAGGCTTCACCTGGAGACCCATAAAAGAATATATTTTTAAAAAATAAAAATATAAAAACATAAAAATAAGAAAAAGAACGGGAAAACTTCAAAATACACAACCAAACATGATTTTAATGTTTTAAACATTATGAAGAAAACAAATATAAATGCCAATCTTGGTGTCCCCTCTTCTCCCCCACTTAGGCAATTGCCTAAGCATCTAGGTGCTCCTATGTGGCGTCTTGCGCTTAGGTGGAATTTTAACTACTATACTTGTGCAACCATCCGAAGCAGGATGAGTGCAACCTGCCTTGCTTTAGGTTTATGTCACATGGATGCAAGAAAGGTACATCATGGGGATGGCTGGTATAACATGTGTTATTTAAAAGAAGGGTGTGGCTGTATCGTTACATGGACCCTTGCACGCAAACACACCCATAATATGATCCATAACTGCACCTGTATCACATAGTTTGCATCTGCTCAAACTACGTAATAACCTGATAACAGTTTCACCTGGTTCCTAACTCCTAGGCAGCATACTGTGCATAAAAATGTCGGTTCACTGACTTCTTAACTCATTTGAAAAGTATATGGACATTGTTATAAATTTCAAAGGATGTACATTTCCTTTTTATGTTAGATGAGTTCATATGACTTTTGTAGCCTGCTGTTTGCATGTTAATACGATTTTTTTCACATTTGATAAACTGGTTCTGGCAAAGAGGAAAGAGTGCTTCTTGGTCAACAGATAACCCAGAGTTTGATATTATACTCATGCTTAAACTTGTTTCTTGTTTTAATTCTTGTTAGTTTCTTTCAGTGGTCACAAGATGTTCTCTCTTCTTACAAAGATGATGGGATGGGCATATTTCTTCAGCTTGGTGTTGTGGAAGCATTAGCAGCTATATTTAAGGTTTGATTCTTGGAGAGACCCAGTTCTATCATTCTCATGTGCATGTTTCATCTTTAGCATGATGGAAAACTTTGTATGATTTTTTAAATAAACCAAATTCTTCTGCGTGTACAGATTTCTGCTAGAATTCGACGAATAAGTCAATTAACAATGATAAATTATGCTTTATTTGGATTCACTTTATTGCAAGAGTGTTGCTGTTGATCATCCATTAATCTCCTGGTTCATGTCATGCTTGATGCAAGCCTAGCTTAACATGCATGGCTTGGTCATCCATGCTTAGTAGTTAGTTCTCACATCTAACATTTTTTATTTCAAAGGATGCCTTTGAGATGCTTTAGTATAATTTGGTGCATGAATTGTCGTAGCCATTTAAATCACAGCCTTATTTCTCATGGTAAAGGATCACTCAGATGATTAATTCATGTTCTTCCATTGACTTTCTTGTAATTTTATTGAGGCATTTTTTTTCTCCATCTTTTTGTGTCTTTAAACTTTTTAGATTTTGTCCTGGTCTTTTCTTGGTTTACATTTTTATTTTTCCCTTTTGTCCTTTTTTTCTTGGGTCCTTTTCATCTTTGTTGCGGCACCTTTGTCCTTTTAGTTGCCATCTTGATCATGACTTGGTAGGTGTGGTCAGGCCTTGAACTGTCACTTTGGGAGATAAAGAAAAAAATATTAGGGAAGAATATTTCCTGTTAGTGCAGGAAGAAACCAACTTCAAATCTAGAACATATCCAAGAACTATCTTCTCTTTACCATTTTGTTGGCCTATGTGTGGGCTTCATTCTAATTGAGGATGTGGATAATGGCCCCAAAAAGTGTTTGTGGGATTTTTTATTCCCTTTTCTTGCAGTCAAAGAACAAAAAATAGTTATATAAGAAGTGGGTATATTGAAGTTGAATTGGATTAGATTGACTTGGGGTTGTGTAAGTAGGAGAATGAGTCATCTACCTTTTTCTTTTCTCCTTCAATATACCATTGATGTAAAATGTGAAGATGGTATGTCTTGTAGAAATATATAATGCATATGGGAATGATGAGTGTTAATGCATAACAAAGAAAAGGAACAAAAGAGATGTTCAGGAAGTAACAGGAGGAAGCCAACATTAAGTTGTACATGGATGAATTGCCTAAGGTGCTCTCACGCTGTGAAAGAGGATAATAAGAAACTGAAGTTATGTGCATGTGCTGCATTGGTCCTATGCCAGTGACATGAGGGTATGTACTTTTATATACTTTTAGTCTACCATGTGTTGTGCTTCATGTTATTAGCTGATTTTTCCATCCATCTAGATGTTCATAGTAGCAGATATGATGATTCTAATGAGACTTTGCTCCTTGAACCAATAACTAGCCTATGTCACATGGGTGCGGGTGCGACACGGGTGCGGCGCAATTTTAAAAATTTTGGACACGGGGACTTGGCTATATATATATATAGAGATATTTTTTAATATAATAATAATAATAATAATAATAATATATCCAGTGTGTGCATATATGTGGATATTGTCCTCTAAAGTTTGGCACCAGCATGAGTGTTTTTACAAACTTTGCAAATTGTACTTTTGCCCTTGCAGAAAGGGGGGTCCGGGGGCTCCCCCCGGCGCGGGTCCCGCTGCACGGTCAGCGGGCGGGGGGCAGCGCTCCCCGGATTTTTTTTTTCTGGGGCTTATGTTTAAGACTCATGCTATATATATAAAATATATAAAAAGATCATTTTTTTTGTTTTTTGCCCTAAAAATGGATATTTTTGGACTCAATCAACATTAACCGAGTCCAAAACAAGGACGGACTTGGCCTTGACTCGTTGACCGAGTCTGACTCGGCGTTGACCGAGTCCGGGCCGTGTCCGAAGCCGCACCCGTGTCGGGGCGTGTCGACTCGGGTGCAGCGCCTCCCTAGCCGAGTCCGTGTGACATAGCAACTAGCATACCTGATGTTC
Source organism: Nuphar pumila (assembly GCF_984573655.1). Taxonomy (NCBI): domain Eukaryota; kingdom Viridiplantae; phylum Streptophyta; class Magnoliopsida; order Nymphaeales; family Nymphaeaceae; genus Nuphar; species Nuphar pumila. The sequence goes on along the minus strand of NC_143264.1, from coordinate 75,088,028 downwards.
GACACTTTTCCAACGTCAGTCAAGGTTTGACTCCGTCTGTAATGATTAATGAATCCGAAGAAAGTGCTGTACTTAGAATAGACTCAACTAAGTAAGCAAACCAACTCAGACCAAGTATTGACTGAGTCGCTGATGTAGTCCAAGCTATATAAGCCACACATTCAAACATCTTGACCAAGCTGATATTCAAGTTGCCGTTTGAGATGGCTTCCTATCTAGAGATGATTGCAGGTTAAGAAGACTATTCACTCAGATGATTGTATTTGCTATTTGGCTAAGTCTATCCAGTCTATGTTAGGTGAGTGGACTGAGCTTGAATGATTTGACCAAGTTTTAAAAATATGGCTGAACCAACCAAGTTCATTACCTAATCAATCATGTTTGGATGGGAGAATTAAGTAGATAGCAATTCGAAGTAATCTATTAGCATAAACTGAGGATTGACCTATTCTTGTCTGATCCAACCAGTCCCAGGCTCATAGATTTAGTAGTCTGTCTATGCTATGAGCACTTGCTTAGATGTTTGGAATATATACTACTTGATTATTCACGTGTTGGTAAATCTTTCCAGAATACTTGCTAAACTTGTGGTTTAAAAGCTTATGGTTTTTATTCCTTTGAATTGATGGTAACTAATTTCCTGAACTGTATTCCACCTGGCTCACTCCTATTTTGCTTTCTATTTCTATTTCACCAACCAATGGCCGGTTTGTTTCCCTTTTCTCATTATTAGTTCTCTTGGACTTGTTGCCTCTCTTGTATTTTCATTGCCTTATAATATGCAGAATAAGATTTGTATGTTTTTTAAATTCAGGTTGGTGACCGGAGCACTCGACCAGGTGTAGTTCCAGTAATTTGGAGCAGTATTTCTGTGTTAATTAATTCTGCAACGTCACCACAAAGTGCACTACTTAGAAAATCCCTTTTGAAGTTGACACAACGCATTGGGATGATCTGCTTGCCTCCGAGATCTTTCCGTTGGCATTATGTGGTGAGACTATCATCTCATTCTCTTTTTTGCCATGTTATTTTGTGGCCATTGCTTATATTCAATCTGTCTGGGTTGTTTATGTTTCAAAATTGACTTATTTGTTGTTGGTAATGTTCATCTTTCATTCTTTTGAGAATGATTGACGATAATTGCCTTGGCCAACATGTATGACAATATCTGACCTTGACGCCATGTCTACAACCTTTCTTCTGATTAATAAATGGTGCTTGCAATGACAATTATGTGCCTTGAATATTTGGACCAAGGTTGCCAGACTAGGAAGCGGAAGCGGGAAATTATACGGGAAGTGAAAGTGAGAAGCGATGCATTTTAAAATGTATAGGAAGCGGGAAGTGAGGAATAAAAAAGAAATATAAGAATTAAATGGGAATCAAAATGAAACACAAATAAAAACTAAAATAAAAGTGACTAATATTAAATTTCATGATTTTTTAGTGTAAGAATTAAATTTGTAACAAAATCTAAAAATGATGACTACCAATTTAGAGAAAACACATGGAAGTTAGCGAGAAGAGTGAGAGAAAACACATAAAAACATGAAAAGTTGAGTAAGAGAACATATAAGAAGAATAGATGAAGTGTGTGGAAAGCATAGGAGAAGAGTGGGGGAATCGAGGTTCTCATCAAGTTTCGGAAGCGAGTTTCCAGGAAGTGAGCCTCCCACTTATCTAAGAAGCTTCCGGTAACTCTGATTTGGACGCACTTAGTTCTTGAGTAATCCTTTTCATTTCCACGTGAATTAGCCACATAAAGGATGGAGATACTCCAAGGAAGAAATTGTATCAAAGCTTGCACATGTTGTATTTCCTTATATGGTTTGCTTACTTAAACATGCACCAGAATGTTGTACATTATCTGTATTTGGAACTGTCATCTTTTTTCTTCTTTGTTCTTTACTATATATACCAAGGTTGCCAAAGAGCGAAGTTGAGTTGAGAAGTGATGAGGGAAGCAAGAAGCGAGTAGTTTATAAGTAGTGATGGAGCTAGAAATCCAAATTAAGGTGGGCACATGTGTATGACTGTGTGTATGTGTCTGGCAATGGACCGCTGGCAGAGAGAGAGAGAGAGTATTGCTACGGTGCTTTGGGAGCACCTACTCCCACCTAGTAGAAATTGTAATGAAATGATGGTCTTCAAATATCACCAACAATATCCACCAAATTAATACAAAAGTGGACAATCACCAAGAAGGAACTCACTATGAAGTTTACTCACAAAACCCACTCAAGGTCACACATAAGATAAAAAATATTAATATTTTATTAAAGGAGGTATGCAAGAAGCACAACATAAAGGGGGGGGGGGTCACCCCTATTTATATACAACCAAGAGAGCTCAAAAGAGTTGCTGGAGCTGGTCCAACGACTCTAAATAGAGCTGTTGGAACAGTTCCAACAATTGTTTTTGACTAGTCAACTTTATGTTGCCTGGTCAAAAAGGAACTAAACAAAAGACAAAGAGAAAATTACAGTAAAATGGAACCAAACAAAATACAAAAAGAAGAATACAAAAAGGGAAAAAGTTACAACATATGTATATAATACGTATATATATTATATATATAATATACAAATATATACAATTTAACACTCCCCCTCAGACTTAAGCTGGATAACCGAAAGTTTGCCTAAGAGAAAGTGAAATCTAAGAGCATTGAGAGATTTGATGAAAAAATTTGCCAACTGGTATTTTGATGTAACATAAGACAAATCCATAATGCCATGTAGATACTCCTCTCGTACATAGTGACAATCCATCTCAATATATTTGCTGCACTCATGAAAGGTCCGATTGCTGACAATGTAGATGGAACTTTTGTTGTCACAACACATTCGTGGGGCTTCTTTTATTTGAACTCACATATCAGCCAACAATCTTCTAAGCCAAATCACTTCTATAGTTGTCGTAGCCATGGCTCAATATTCAACTTTAGTCGAAGAGAGAAACCTTCTGCTGTTTATTGCATCGCCATGAAATCAATAATTCTCCTAAAAAGACACAAACCCATGGTTGAGTGTCTATTATTCGGATCACCTCTCTAGTCAACATCATTATAAGCAATTAAATCTAAAGTGGAAGCAGACAAGAAACGACCTCGATAAATAGAAGTCTTAATATATCTAATAATACGCAAAACGACTCCCATATTCAATAGAAAGAGTCCTTGTCTTCATTTACAATTATTTGAGAGTTAGTTGTTAGCAACAAGAACTTGTTGAGTGTTGTGTCCAGATTGGTATAGGTGGGAAAAGACGCCCTTAAGGTATGTTGATGCAAGGTAAACTTGCCATACTTCCTCCCTTTAAAGCAGTAAATACCAGTCACTGATATCACTGATATTTTGAAAATATCTCAATAATATCAGCAAAATCAGGTAAGCCAATAATATCACAAAAATATTGCGATATTTTCAAAATATCGCCAGAAATGAAAATAGTGCGACAATATCATGATTTTATCATGATATTTTTTAAGTTTCTTATTTTATATATTTAAGCCCAATTTTTGTATTTTTTGTTTCTTTTTTATTTTAAAAATTTCCAAACTTATTTCCTTACTTTTGCAAGAAAAATGATACAAAACCTATTATTTTCTTCTCTTATTATTTTTTTTATAATTTTTAATTTTTAAAACTTCTGAGTTTTTCCCAACATTTTCCTGAGAAAAACCACTTATTGAAAATCTCTCTGAGAAAAGTCCTCGGCAAAAAATTACCTTGAATGATACAAGTGACTACGGTAAATAGTAAATACACAACAATTATATTACCATTGGAGCCTAAATCAGTGCATGCTGTTGCAAGGTCCTTGATTTTGTTGCAAATCTTATTTGTAACACCACTGCACTAGCTTCAGCATCTTGAGAAAGCTGGATGGATTGTATCCTATACACTCTCGGTTGAGGTTCCCTTTTAGCCTTTTCAATCAATGGTTGTTTTCACGTGCAACATGAGGTGTTTGCTTTATGTTGCTGTCAAATATTGGCATCTTATGTCTTTTTTCATTTTTTTGCTACTTAAATGCATTCTAGTCATTTCTTTCAGCGAATAATAGTGCATCCTACATTTTTTTTGACTGGAAAAATGTTATTTGAATGTGTTTGTGCCTTATCTTGTGAGCACTCTTAACTAGTGCAGATTGCCTTACCATTCTTGGATTTGTATATTTTTTCCAAGGCCAGAACAGCTTACTTACTGAGAATCTTTCTTCAAGTGCAGCTGAAAGCTGTCATTTATCTAGACATTGTTCCCGCGCAGATTCATATAGTACTCTTGGAAGCCATTATCATACTGAGGAAGAAGACATGGATGTACCTGAAAATATTGGAGAAATGATGGATGAGTTACTGACTGGTCTTAGAGACACAGTACATACAACAAATTACTGGTTTTCTACTTTGGGTAACTTGGATATAGCCTTTGGACATTACATTCATATATGTTGGCATATTAAGTATGTGGTCCATGTCAGAAATGGTAAGTTTACCGGCTGTCACTAGCAATCTAATTTTGGTCTGCTGATCCCTTCAATTGAACCGAGACTTTTACAAGATGATGCATAAACTAAACTAAAAGTATGGTGAATCTAGTAGAGAGAGGATGTGGTGGCATCATTTATGCCTGCTGCTTACATTCTCAATCTGATCGTGATGGGAGTTCCAAGTTTCAGGGGCTCTGAAATCTTAATGCATTTTTTTCTGATCATGTCAGTTGTTTTTTTTGTGCTGAACCTCCTATGGGCTTCAATCACGTTTGGTTGTGTTAGATACTACACAAGAATGAATCCATTGAGGTGCATTTTGGTTCCAAAACTTACATAATTGGTCCTAGGGAGCATGTTATGATGTGTTGATGGAAGTTCAATAGCAAGTTGCCATGCATTCATGTGGCTGGTTCATGTAAGGAAGGCCACTTCAATGAGTTAATTAAGCTACAAATGAAACTGTCACAGCCATTCCGCATTCCTGAATGTATAAGGGTTCAATTCCCACATCCAGTACTCCATAACAGATCATGTGCCACTATGTGCTTTTACCCCAACACATTAAGAAGCAAAGATATGAGAAATGTTGTAACACTCCAAAATTTCAAACTTGCGACCCTTTCAGAAAACAGGCCAGAGACTAGAAGAAAATCTCTTGTTGAATTCAGCGGAAGATAATTCTTTTGTTGAATTTAGAAAGGCAAGCTGACAACTTTGGGCACGCTAGCTAAAAGAACCAAAACTCACTACACATGATACTTACAAAACACTTGGAAAAACCATTTTCATTTAAGAAGTTCCCAAATAGTACAAAATTCGGATATCCCAAGAAAAATCCGTTACAAAATACAAAAACATCCAGGATGCGAGCTAAGAGCAGAAAAAAGAAGTCTTGAAGCCATCTTGCAATCGCGCCATCATCCGTGGTGTACCTAATCATCAAATGTACCCATAGAATGTGTTAGTTTCGCGAAAAACTAGTAGGTGCACAAGAGAGACTACAAAAAAACTGAATTAAGAGCATTTAATTCAGCACGCTAAGCAGTTTAAAGCAGATATGCAGTTAAATAGGTAAGCCGTTTCAAGCAGGTAAGCAGTTCAAAGCAAGTAAGCAGTGCAACTGTCAAACACATCATGACGATTCATTTGATCGTAAGCTGTGAAGTACCATGCAACAAGCAAGTCTCATGACCCATCAACCAGTGTGAACAAACTTTATGTTTCGATATTACTGGCCTGCGGGTACGCGCAGACAAATCGTAGAAACAACTGAGACTAGTTCAGACGTCTGTTATTCTATGTATTTTCAATAACCCGAATAACTAGTTGAGTCCGCTCCTAAGGAGACGACTTTAGTTGAGAGAGGATTCCCTAAAGGCAGGTACTTGGCAACGGATGCATCCAACTTCTGCAGATATCCATGGGATCTACTACCTAGGATAATGTCTGGTAGTTCCTTCCCCTAACTCCAATGACTGGGGAGGCCTGATCTTTGCCCGTGGGGTGATTGTTAATAACCTGTCCATTGAAGTTTTGTACCGATCCATCCTCTCCCTTGACAGACTACAAGAAGCGAATGAGTGCATCAAGGTTAAATTAACTGACGACTCATTCTATATGATCTGGTCTTTTGATCAAATGAGCATCTTACCTGTGAAGGCGATCACATTTTTATGTGTTTACAACATTGTGCATTTAGTACTGTTCGAGGTTGCACGACCGTCTTATCCGATCATCGCAGTACTAGCGTGTAGTGCCCGACTACAAGTACTCTAAGATGAAAGGGGTATAGTTCCTCAATAGGAGCTTCAAAAAAAGTGTTTCACAAAGGTGTAATGTTTCTCAAACTTTACCTTTGACATTCTTTATCTTTTGAAACAACCAACAACTTATACAAACATTTGGCATGCGATTTTCAAGAATCTCATCCGCTATCGTAGTATCTACATCCCTCACATGACTCGATACTGGCCTCGATAGATGGGATACGAGTTTCTCAACAGAACCCCTACTAAGAAGTTCGCTCAAGCCTCAATTCGGGGTTACCCGAGATATGTCGAATAGACAAACAGAACTAGCCAATCACATCCTTCCAAAATACTTCGATTTGGGCAATCTTTGATGCTTTTGCTCAGCTCCCTAAATTCTCAATTCTACTTTGCAGGACTGCTCACTCGAAAAGCCATGATCCCTCTCCTTAGACGAGGATGTATTGTTAAGCTCTTGACTCAACACTTGTCGCAAGAGGAAGAATGATAAATGCCTCTTGCACCCTCCACGAAGATGTCTTTAATAGAACATGCAATAAGCGAAAACTTGAGCGTCATCTGCAATGGCAAGGCAATAATAAAACATTTGCAAAAGCAGGAGCCTGGGCGCAAAGCGCGACGACAAAGTAAAGCCATGATAGAAAGTAAAGGACAAGGATCGTGAAACCGCGTCCTTGAGTTAAATGCGTACTCGTATAAATATAATGCATATATATTTATTTAATTATCTTTTTTAGTTAATTGAACTCAATTCAATTGTCCAAGTCCTCTGTGCAATCTTTCTCTACCTTGGGGAGTTGCGAGATTGTTGGCATCTACGGGTGTAAGCGATAAACGGGTCGGGTCGCGGGGCGCGAGCGGGATCCGTCGTATGAGCTGGAAAAGAAAGACGTCAACATGCTATCTCAATCAGAAAGGTAGAAACGACAGGGCTATTGCCGTTGTCTTATCGTAAAAGAAGCAGGGGCAGCGTGCCCCTGCGAACCTGCTGAACGCGAAAGAAGCAGGGGCTGCGAGCCCCTGCTGACCTGCTGTTAGCAACCACGGGAAAGCAGGGGGCTGCACCCCTGCCTGATGAAGGCAACGAGGGAGGTCGGGGCTTCATCCTGCCTGCCGAAAGAGCAAAGAGGCAGGAGCGAGACCCTCGCTAGATACAAAAGGGGGGGGGGGGGGCAGGAGGCTTCGCCTTTGCCTGTCGAATACGCAAAGAGACAGGGGCTTGGCCCCTGCCTGTCGAACACGCGAACAGGCAGGTGCCTGATGCCAACGAAAAGGGAGCAGGGAGGGGGCTCAACCCCTCCCCTGAACAATGACGGTGCAGGGAGGGGGGCTAGACCCCTCCCCTGCCGGAAAAAAGGGAGTAGGGAGGGGCTCAACCCCCTCCCCTGTCGTAACAGGGAGTAGGGAGGGGCTCGACCCCTCCCCTGCTGTAAAAGGGAGCAGGGAGGGGCTCGACCCCCTTCCCTGCAGTAACAGGAAGCAGGGAGGGGCTTGACCCCCTCCCCTGCCGAAAGGAGACGCGGGGAGGGGGACCAACCCCTCCCCCGCCAAATACGGCATGCAGGGAGGGGCTCGATCCCTCCCCTACAAACAGAGGCATCGGGAGGGGGCTGGGCCCCTCCCTCGCAAACGAAGAAGTGAGGGAGAGAGAGAGAGACAAAAGGAAAAGGAGAAGAAGAATGAGGGGAGCGTACCTGGGGGTTGCCGGAAGAAGCTCGTTGGAGGAAAGGGGTCGCCGGTAGTCGCTACTCGGCAGACGCGAGGAGAGGGGGGGTCGGGGGGAGAGAGAGAGACGAGAGAGTGAGAGTGGAAAGGGGGTTTCTATTTGAAACCCCTCCCCTGCCTCGCTGTCTTTAGAAGGCGCGACGGAGGTGGTGCCTCTGTTGGGTCTGGGTTTGACCCAAATCCAAGTTTTTTTTTCGGGTTTTACAAATGTAGCAACAATAAGAAGGGAACTATGTCCCAGAGACATGCCATTTTGGCCATAACAGATCATGCCACTGTGTGCTTTTACCCCAACACATCAAGAAGCAAAGATATGAGAAATGTAGCAACAATAAGAAGGAAACTATGTCCCAAAGACATGCCATTTTGGCTGTGTTCCTTGTGACATGACTAGACATGATATGACTATTTTGCTACTTATAATAATTTTCAATGATTTTCAATATTATTTCAATAAAATGCATTTTATATAATAAAATGTCAAAAAATATTTTTTATTGATTAAAAAACTGTGTCCTCATGGCCTATTTTTCAAAAAATTTATGAACTTGCATCTTGAAGATGTGTCACGTGTTGGGTGTACCCGTATCTTTGTGACTTAGGATGGAATCTTTTTTTTGTGTCTTCGATTGTGCAGCTTTGATCATAATACTTAATGACTTGAATAGATCTAGATGTCTTCAAGCTGATAAATAAGTAAAGTTTCCTTTATCTTGAGTAGTGTCACAATTTTAGTATCAGGAAAAATCTTGTGATAATTTGAAAAATTTGGGTTTTTGGGAAAATCTCAAGAAAATACCTGCTATATAAAAGTAAAAAAAATGTGTCATGTATAACTGTAAAGAAAAACATAAATAAATATATTAAAGAAAGTTTTATATTGTTTTAATATCATGTTATTTTGCAAAGTAGGTGGATGTTTGAATATCAAGATCTTTTTGGGACAATGTTGGATTTTAAAAAATATCACTATAAAATGTGATATTTTCAAAATGGATATTTTTCACATAGATTTTGAGGAACTTAGACAATATTAAATTTTTATGGGTCACATTTTTCTACGAGAGAGGTTTTGTTTCGAGGACCTATTTCTTGTAATGTAAACTAAAAGGGCAAGCCTCAAGCATAGGGAGAAGCTATATGTTTCCGTTTGGAATGGATCTATTGTTTATTGATTTTCTTGATGCTTATTCCTGTCCTTTCTTATTTGATATTTTTGTACCTGTTAGAATTGAAATGTAACTTGTCATACTTTTCAATGGAGAGGCTGATATGACTTATGTATAATTATTTTTATCAACAAACTAGTTTGCATTATGATCATGTGCTCCTGTTCTCTCTTCTTCGGGTGATATTTTTATGATGATGTTCCATGTGTTTTCTGATTCTTCAAAAGCATTTTATTTTTTAGGTCATATATGAAACAAACATCCAACGTAGCTAAGTATGCATGCACCTTGAAGAATATTGTTCTCTAATGTAATATAAACTTCAGCTTTATGGATATAGGTAATTATTTTACGCATTCTTATCGAGTGGTGTATGTAAAATCAAGGAGCATGATGTGTTTAGAAACTGTTATAGTTTCCATTGTGAGAAAAGGTTTCTCCCATTCCATGGCTAAAATCTCACATGGCATTTATAGTTGTAAGAATCTTATTGATGATTCGATCCAGCACGTTTCGATATGTATTACTGATGATGCAATCTCAAAATAAACATGAAAAATGTTTGCTTATCAGCTAGTTTTTTCATGTGAGACATTTGCATTCCTGGTTTTGTTTACACATTTTCCCACAAAATATCTTCTTTGAGCTATGAAAGCACTTGACATCCACTCGATAGTACTCCAGTCAAAAGATGGAAAAGTTTTCATTTGAATAAACTTTCTGAAGGAATAATTGAATTTCAATTAAGTTATTGGTCTATTGTGTTTCTAGCTGTTATAGTTCAATTTTCAATACTCACATTCAAATGAGTTGTTCACTATTAGCCAAAATAATTTTAGAATTTTCATTATTTGCTTCAAAATGTTAAAGTGAAATTGCTAGGGGTTGTTCACTATTAGTTTAAAAGATTTGAGAATTCATTATCTTCTTTGAAATGTTAAAAAGTGAAATCACTAGGTTTTGCAATTACAAGGTGGATAACCAAAGCCTGTGGGCTGTCCCATGCTGTAATACCTTGCACGAACAAGTAATTTGGCATGCAGACTAACTCATTTCAATCACAATTAGAGTCAGATCATCACATACAGAAGTAACACCTTGCACTATTTCTTGTTTCATGCAGTATGCTATATGTATTTGTTGTAATTTGTGTTAAAATACATGTAATCTATATACATATATATATATATGTTTATATATATATATATTTTGTCTAATATACCCAATAGGGGTATTTTAGTCATTTCACAAGTACCCGATAGGGGTACTTGTTATTTTCCTTTTATTTTTGTAATTATTTTTGCACTTTATTTTTCCTTTTATTTTTTGTTTCTTTTTGATTCACATAAGGGGCTCCACCATGGAGTCGATGGGGCCCCCAACGGTCACATTTGTGACTGTTGGGGGCTCCCAACGACTCCATGGGGAGCCCCCTAGGTGGCTCTTCTTTTAAGGCCTTAAGGCCATCCCTCCTCTCCTTCTTTGTGTATATATAGGGGTGAACCCCTCTTGTATTTTTCACTCTTGAAAGCTCTCTCTCTTTTCAATAAGAGACATTTATATTTTTATGTTGTGTTGTCTCTTTGTGGGTTTGGGTGTTACACCTTTTGTTCATTGGTGGATATTGTAAGTGCTTATCGCACTCTTTGTTTTTCCGCATATTGCATTACATGGTATTAGAGCCTTGTGTATGCTCTTCTTCTTAATATAGCTACTTGAGTAGTTATATATTGTTGTTTTCTTTTTGTATCTCTCTTCGTTTGTCCTCTTGTGAGTGATTTAATGGAAGGGGAACAAAAGATTGATCTCTCCTTCAAGCTCAATGGCTCCAACTACATGATGTGGGCCGCCGCCATGGAGAACAACCTCAAAGGAAAAAAACTTTGGAGATACGTTATGGGCACCATTCCGAAACCACAACTCCAACTCACCAAGATGGATGGTGATCAAGAAAAAGCTCTTGAAGGAAATGCCTGCATGAAGGCCATTGAAGATCACCAATCTAAAGTGGAAGATTGGGAAAGTAAGCATGCGAAGATTCTTGCTTGGTTCATGAACAATGTGGAGCTCAAAATTTGCGCCAACATTGCTAAGTTTCAGATGGCTAATGAAGCATGGTTCTTTATGAAAGGTATGTTTACTCAAAAAGGCCTTGCTCGTCAATTCTTTCTCCAAGAAAAAATCCGGACTATCAAGCAAGGAGAAATGAGTGTAAGGGATTACTTTAGCACTCTTGGACCCTTATGGGATGAGCTATCTTTACTAGAACCAAAGTGAGTTTCTAGTGTGGATGTGGAGCTAAGAAGAGAACAAATGGAAAAAGAACACTTTTTCCAATTTCTACATGGGCTTAGGCCCGAATATGAACAAGTTAGATCTTCCCTTCTTCATAGATTTAAACCTCTTCCCTTGGAAGATGCCATAGCCAAAATATGTTAAGAAGAAACTCGTCTTGGCATGATTAAAGGAGGAGATGATGTTTTGGCCGTATCTAAACCCGACAACCATGTGAAAGCCTATAAGCCTCTACACTTTGGAAGGCAAAATAATTATAATGGCAACTATAGAAAAGCCATTTGCCATCATTGCCAAGAACCGGGTCATATAAGACCTAATTGTCCTAAGTTGAATGAAGCACCTAAAAATAAGGTTGCCTCCGTTGAAGAAGCTACTCAAAAGAAAGAGGAAACTATTAAAGGGAAGGAGTCTTTTTCTCTTGCTTAACTATCGGAAGCACTACAAACTCTACTCAAGATACCATCAACCTCGGGTGCCGCCATAGCTTCTTCCTCTCCTCCAGGTATGTCTTCTTGGATCCTTGACTCTGGAGTTTCCTTTCATATGACCCCTCTTGAAAATGAGCTTTCCGATTTGTGTAATAATTATAAAAACTCCTATGTTTCAACTGCCAATGGTACATCTTTACAAGTAAAAAGTTTTGGAACTTTAAATTTTTCCAAAGATTTCTTTGTGCCAAACGTGAGAGTGGTACCTCAACTTAATTTAAATCTCCTCTCTGTTGCTCAAATATGCGATCATGGATGTGAAATCTCATTCTCAACTAAGGATTGCTCTATACAGGATCTCCGGTCCGGGAAGCAGATTGGGCAAGGCCATAGGAGGGGAGATCTCTATTACATGAGCAACTTGAAACTTCCCACTAACTCTTTTTGTAACCATGTCCAAGATAAAAATATTGAAATTTGGCATCAAAGACTTGGACATCCAAGTTTCTAAAAAATGTACTCCTTTCCATTTGGAAAGAAATTTTGTAATGAGAAACATTTTGTTTGCAAGAGTTGTATTTTTGGCAAAATGAAATCTACTCCCTTTTCAAACCGAACTTTTGTGTCCAAAAGATCATTTGAATTAGTCCATTCGGACGTTTGGGGTCCTTCCCCGGTCATGTCTAAAGGAGGATACTCCTATTACGTTACTTTCATTGATGACTACACTAGGTATGTGTGGATCTACTTTCTTAATTTAAAATCCGAAGTCTTTGATTTCTTCAAGAAATTTCATATGATAGTCAAAAATCAATTTTCAAGTAATATCTCTACTCTTAGATCCAATTCGGGTGGAGAATATCTACCAAATGAATTTCAAAATTATTTAGAAATAAATAGAATTTGTCGTCTAAGATCGTGTCGTAGGACTCCTCAACAAAATGGTTTAGCCGAAAGAAAGCATAGACACATCATGGAAACCACTAGGACACTCCTTATTTCCAAGGAAATTCCAAAGAGTTTTTGGGCAGAAGCCGCGTTAACCTCAACTTACTTGATAAATAGAATGATATCTTCATCCTTACAAAATACATCTCCATATGAAAAACTATTTGAAAGAACACCCGGTTTCAATAGCTTAAGAATTTTTGGATGTAAATGTTTTGTCCTTACACATAAACGGGGCAAATTATCTTCTAAAGCTATTGAATGTGTTTTCTTGGGATATGGAGAAAATCAAAAGGGTTTTAGATGTTTTGACTTGAAAAATAACAAACTCTATGTATCCAAAGATGTAACCTTTTTGGAAAATGAAAATGGTTTTGTGAAAACTAAAGATATTGACGAAAGTAAATATGCTTTGTTATTTGATCTTCTATCTCAAGAAGACGAGACTCCTCAAGAAGAGGAAATCTCTAATGAGTCTTTGAATGACCTAGAGGATATTCCTCTTGACAATGTTGAAGATGAAAGTGATAGACCAATCCAAACCTATGTTAGGCGTGGTCAACAAGCTCAAATGAGCGCCTTAGAAAAATACTCTCAAGGGTCCAACATAGAAGAAACCTCTTTAAGGAGATCCGGCCGAATCTCCAATCCTTCTAATAGGTTTGTTTCTTATGAGTCCCTAACTCCAAGGTATAGAGCGTGTCTAATTGCGTTATATTCATTTCATGAACCTTCACATTATAATGAAGCAAAAAACATTCCCCAATGGGTTGAAGCCATGAACTTAGAGCTTAGTGCCCTTGAAAAGGCAAAAACTTGGGAAATAACTTCATTACCCACTGGAAAGAGATCGATTGGATGTAGATGGGTCTTCAAAATTAAAACTAAAAGTGATGGTTCATTAGAACGCTATAAAGCCCGATTAGTAGCAAAAGGATATGCCCAAGAATACAATATAGATTATGAAGAAACTTTCGCACTTGTAGCTAGGATGACCAATGTTAGGACTCTTATCGCCGTTGCGTCAGTTAAAAAATGGCCTATCTATCAACTAGATGTTAAGAATGCATTCCTAAATGGTGAATTAAATGAAGAGGTTTACATGGATCCTCCACCAAGAGTATGTATTGGTAAAAATAAAATTCTCAAACTTAAAAAGGCATTATATGGTTTGAAACAAGCCCCAAAGGCTTGGCATGATAGATTTAGTAATGTAATGACAAGTTTGAATTTTCGTTCATGTTATACTGACACTGCTTTGTTTGTGAAAAGTGCAGAGTCTTCAGTAGTTATTTTACTACTTTATGTTGATGATATGATCATCACTGGAAGTGATGAGCAAGGAATTAATGATATTAAGAAAGTTTTAAAAGAAAATTTTGACATGTCTGACCTTGGTTTCTTAAGATATTTTTTAGGAATTGAAGTGGCGTACTCTCCTCGAGGTTACATTCTCTCTCAGATGAAACTTGCTGCTGACATTTGTTCCAAGTCTGGTATCTCCGATGATAAGAAGACAGAAACCCCTGAAGTCATCAATGCAAAGTTAAAATTGAAAGATGGAACACCTCTCGAGGATCCTACTCCCTACCGGCAACTTGTTGGGTCTCTAACCTGCTTATTCATCACTCGGCCAGACATAGCTCATGCCGTTCACTCTGTCAGTCAGTTTCAATATGCACCTACAACCGTGCACAAGAGTGCAGTCTTAAGGATCGTCAGATATATCAAAAACACCATAACTAAGAGAGTTTTTCTTTCCTCCTCATCACTTGATTTAATTGCTTATACTGATGCTGATTGGGGAGAAAATCCCAATGACCGGGTCTCAACTACGAGATTTTGTGTTTTCTTAGGTGACTCTATGATTTCTTGGAGATGCAAAAAGCAGCACAAAGTATCCTTGTCCTCAACGGAAGCGGAATATCGTGCTATGGCCACTACAACCATGAAACTTGTATGGCTAAGAAGTCTCCTCAGTGATATGGGTATTGTCATCTCTACTCCTTCGAAGATGTGTTGTGACAACAAAAGTGCAATTTATATTGCAAGCAATCACACCTTCCATGAGCGTACTAAGCATATCGAGATGGACTGCCATTACGTACGTGATTAATACCTAAGTGGAATCATAGCACTACCTTACGTCACATCCGAGTATCAGTTGACGGATTTCTTCACTAAAGCCCTTGCTGCTCCTCGTTTTTTGTTTCTCCTTAACAAGCTTTCGGTTATATCCCCGTAAAGCTTGAGGGAGGGTGTTAAAATACATGTAATCTATATATATATATGTTTATATATATATATATATTGTCTAATATACCCAATAGGGGTATTTTAGTCATTTCACGAGTACCCGATAGGGGTACTTGTTATTTTCCTTTTATTTTTGTAATTATTTTTGCACTTTATTTTTCCTTTTATTTTTGTTTCTTTTTGATTCACATAAGGGGCCCCACCATGGAGTCAATGGGGCCCCCAACGGTCACATTTGTGACCGTTGGGAGCCCCCAACGACTCCATGGGGAGCCCTTTAGGTGGCTCTTCTTTTAAGGCCTTAAGGCCATCCCTCCTCTCCTTTGTGTATATATAGGGGTGAACCCCTCTTGTATTTTTCACTCTTGAGAGCTCTCTCTTTTCAATAGGAGACATTTATATTTTTATGTTGTGTTGTCTCTTTGTGGGTTTGAGTGTTACACCTTTTGTTCATTGGTGGATATTGTAAGTGCTTATCGCACTCTTTGTTTTTCCGCATATTTCATTACAATTTGTTGGCCTCCTCTACACTAAGTGATCCTTTTTTTGTGTGGGTTTTCTCCTAATACACCTATATGAACCTTTTAGTGTTGGCCTTTTCCTAATACCGGCTTTCCTTCATTTCTTCTGCTCTTTAGGATATGGTGGTGAGGTGGTGTGCAGCAAAGGGTGTTGGCCACATTACAGGGCGTTTAACATGTCCATTTTCGGAAACAGTTTTATCATCTGTCTTGAAGCTCTTCTTGATTGGACAGGTTTGGTTCTTGAAGTTCTCTTGATACTTATTCCTTTTACATTACTTTTTTTTAATTAGTCTGATGTTAGAGTTCACAGAGCTTACATCTTCTAAAAGAACGACATTGCAGTATTTCAATTTTCATACCTATCCAGCTATCCTTCCATTTTCCAATGTAGCATCTCCATTTTCAAGTTTTGGTCAAATTTTACAATTTTCTCTTCTTTTAAGGGGATGGTTCATGGCATGGAGGCTGTTTAGCTCTTGCAGATTTAGCCTGGAGAGGCTTGTTGTTGCCTCTTAATCTTCCAATGGTTGTTCCTGTTATTGAAAAAGTATTACAAACTGTTTTTTCCTTTCTCCAAGATTGATTGTATCCAGCAAATCTAAGCGACGTACTATTTTGATGTTATCTTCTCTACATTTCTTTTTATCTTGTTAATGCCTTTTTTGAAATATGGATTCTGTTAGTTCCTTGTCATTCATTGCCATTATAAGCTTGAAGTGGTTCCTTTTGTCATTGTACCTTTTTTGGATTAATGTGAATAATAAATGCCTATTGTAGAGTGCATGCACTTGTTCCCTTGTCTATAGACGTGGGGTAACATTGGATGCTCTCTTTAAAGAACAAGTAGAACCAGCTTATTGGCCACATGTCTTTGTGTAACAACTAACAAGACTCGTACATAGCAAGCACTACACTATGATGTAAGGAAAGGCCCACATAGCATTGGATCCCATGTGATGCTGCTGCTTATGTGTGTTGGGCTTTTGGCCGTGCATATTTTCACACTGATTGTAACGCTCCAAAATCGTGGACTTGAAACCTTTTATGAAAAAGGATGAAAGCTTTGAAATCAATCATTTATCAGATTTTGAAACAAAAGTTCAGTGGAAGATCAGGTTTAAAATAGCAAATCCCTAGACTTTGGGCGCATTACAACAAAAATGCAATCTTCCCCTTATAAACCGATTTGCAATTCAAATATACATTTTATTGAAATGAAAAGAAAAACCACATTTTGGTAATACAGTTTTAGAAATCCAGAGTTCTAATCAGAAAAGATGCTTTCAAAGAAACTTTATACCACATCTATCAAAAGTTTCCCAGGAGCGCAACGTCATGAAAGGGGCCTTGCCTTGAACGCATCACAACATCGTGTCATCGCAAGCTGTATAACCTGTTCACCACCTGCCCATGAAATGAGTCAGTCCCACAACAGACTAGTAGGGGTGTAAAAGATAAGAAAGAACAAATGCTGCAATAAACAAGATAATCGGTAGATCAAGCAGGAAAAGCAAGACTAGCAGATCTGACAAAATGTGCTGTGAAGTAACAAAGCTCTAGTAAAGCAAATAGATACATACAAGAGCAATAAGGATCATAGTGCTAAACAAGCAACTATAGCGATCCTACAGATTTTAAAGGTGAAGAGTAACTAGCTCTATCCAACAGTCAAGCAAAGCAATTGCATAAAACAAGCATTCATAACAATGCTCGTAATATGTATACAAGTACTATTGGGTGACTCAATCCATCGGCAAGTAGTTACATCAGTCCTAGTTGCAATCACATCAAATCATAAGAGACGCAAGCTAATGGATAAGCATTTAACTAGCATAAGAAGCTAGTTATTTCTAAGCAAGGAATTGCGTAAGCAGTTTATAACCAACTAAAAGAACGTCTCGACAGACGTACATAGCTCAACGAGTAGCGTACCGAACTACCGAGCTCACAAGCAAGCAATCACTTCACGTTACAATACGCATATCTCATGATCATGTGTATAAGTTATATCTTGTCTCATTATGAGCAGGCCGTTGTGGGTACGCACAAGACAAAAATGTAGAAACAACCGAGATCGATTCAATGGTCCATTATGCTATGTATTTTATTATACCCCGAATGACTGACTGGGTCCGCTTCCTAAGGGGATGGCCAGTGACCAAGAGAGTAAATCCCCAAAGGCAAATAAAGGCCCAATGGATGCGTATCCGAACTTCTGCAGAAGTGGCCTGAAGGATTTCCTCTAACCTCCGATGACTAGGGAAGTCGGATCTTTGCCCGAGATTGCCATTAATGACTGTCCATCGGAGTTTTGTACTATCCATCCTCTCTCTTGATGAACCGTCCCGAATATGTACGACGGAGGGTTTTTTAACCGTCGTCCCATTCTACATGCTCTAGTCTTTCAACCCACTCGAGCATCTTGCCTGTGAAGGCGCATGATTATTATTTAGGTGAATTATACGCGCCATTGCGCGTTCGAGGCAATCACACACCTCTCATCCTACTCACCGCAGTACGCAACATACCTGTTCAAAAGTACAACCACGATGAAAGGGGTCAACTCATAGCGAGGGTAGAAACATCTCTTATGATCTCAAACACGTGCCATTGCACGTTCGAGGTAGACATAGACCTCTTATCCTACTCATCGTAGTACGCAACATACCTGTTCAAAAGTACAACCACGATGAGAGGGGTAAAGTTCTCTCGCAGGAAATCCCAACACATCTGCTTTACAGAAGTCCACAATGAACTCATTCAAGTTCCAACTTATCGTGCTCAGGTCCTTTAGACAATCGCAAGCATTCTGCCTATTAGGCGAATATCAACATAACAGGATTTAGTTTAATGTGTCAATACACGTTTAGAGGTTACTCCAGACCTCTCGTTCTGCTCTTCGTAGTCCAAATATATCGTACGTGACTAAGGATACAACTACAAGAGAAACATGGATTCCTCGTAAGAAATCCAACAATACCTTCACGAAAGAATAAAGGCGCTACTATCTGGGTTTGACCAGAAAGCGTAGAGACTAGGTCTCGCATCAGAGGTAATGTAACACCGATCTAGCGATGACGCAAGTACCTCAATAGGATTCTCGCCCTACTTGTGCACATACTCCTAAACAAGGTTATCTGAGTCGTATCGGATAGGCGAACTGAGGTTGCAACACACTTCTCCCAAATACATCGACTTAGGATATCCATCCGCTATCTCTGCTTTACAAAGCTATACATCTTTGAAAATAGGTTTGCACCTAAGACCATCATCTTTGGAGAATCGAAGTGCATAAGTGTGTGTCGTGACTCTTACGACAAGTAAAACGATATACACTATACACTCAAAGCTGCACTCAGATAGTGCAAGCTGACAAAGGGCAAACCTGTGCACATACTAATACAAAGACAAAACAAGGGGCAAGACTCGATAGGCGATGCTGCACCGTGAGGGTAGAACGCTAGAGCTACTCACGAGGTATGAAATCATACCTCGATCATCGAAACACACAAGCAGGCAACTACGTAAGCAACTCACGAAGTATGAGATCCTATACTGACTAAGCAAGTGTAAAAGATGACTCACGAGGCATGGGGTTGCACCTCGATTAAACGATAAGCGTAAGCAAGTAAAGGAGCATAAGACAGAGATAAGAATACATGCATGAGAAAAGCATATGCACAAAGTGTGACAACAAGGTAAAGACGAACACATACGAAAGTAAGTGCAACAACCAACATCACAGCAATAGAAAAGTAAAGTACGAAGAGTAAAGCAAGTAGTAAGGCCATGGCGCATAAAGCGTGGGGCAACAAGTAAATGCAAGAAAGTAAAGTGCGAGAACGTAAAGGTGGACCAGGATGTCCTGGAGTAAAGAGGCAGATATATACAAGTGAATGCCATGGCGCAAAGCGCGGGGCAACAGGAAAGTGCGAAAAGTAGAGAGGACAAGGATCGCGAAACCGCGTCCTTGAGTTAAAAGACATGAAATGTAAATACAGGAATGAAAAGCCTGGACACATATAGCGTGGCGGCAACAGAAAGGAAAGTGCGAGAAAGTAAAGAGGACAAGGATCGCGAAACTGCGTCCTTGAATGTAAAGACATACGTATATATATTATACGTATACATATATCATCCTCTTTTAGTTATCTTTCTTTATTTTAGCATTTATTTGTTCATTGTCTTTTTACGCAAGAATCCCCTACCTTGAAGGGTTGCGGGTCCTCATACGCTTGCAGCGTAGGCAAACAAGAGCTCGAGCCACAGAGGGCGAGCTAGATCCACCGTTCAACCTGAAAAGCTTAGAACGTTAGTATATGTCGTAATATAAACGAGAAGCGGGTCCAGTAAGACCTGTAGCGGTACCAGACCCTAAACATGAGAGCAGGCAGGGAGCTCAACTCCTTGCAGGAGGAGGACAGAGGCAGCAAGGCCTCCTGCCTGCAGGAGGTAGATGCAAGAACTCTGCATCCTGCAGACAAGGGTGCCAGAGGAAGGGGCCTTAGCCCTGCTTGGCAACAACAGCAGAGGCAGGGAGCAGGAGCTCCCTGTCTGCCAGAACAAAGAAAGGCAGAGGAGGGAGCAGAGGCTCCTTGCCACACCTGCCACAACATGACAGGGGGGCGCAACTCTGTCGGAACACGAGATAAACAACAAGAACAAGGCAAGGGGCAAAGCCCCTTGCCGGAGAACAACAGAGGTGCAAGGGGCTTTGCCCCCTGCATGCAAAATGCAAGAAACAGGGGGCAGAACCCCTTGCCGAGAAGCAACAGGGGAGCAGGGGACTTCAGCCCCTACTGAGGAAAAAAATAGAAGGCAGGGGGAGCTTCTCCCCCTACCAAGAAACGACAAAAGAACAAGGGGACTCACCCCTTGCCAGGAAACAAGTGCAGGGGGAGCGTCGCCCCCTGCAGGCAAACATGAGAAGGCAGGGAGCGAAGCCCCCTACCGAAGGCAAAACAAGGGCAGGATGGGGGCAGAGCCCCCCTGACAGACGATCACAGGAGGCAGGGGAGCGGAGCCTCTTGCCGGAAAGTGGAGCCGACACAGGGAGCGAAGCTCCCTGTCGGCGATAGGAAAGAAAAAGGAGATGTGGAGAAGGGGTTTTACCTCAAGAGACCACGACAACGAGGGAGAGGGTGCCTGACGACGACGATCGTCGGGAACCACAACAACCACAACAGAGAGGGAACAACGATGGTGCTGTCGCCGACAATTGTAGACGTCAGGTGGCTGGAAGAAACGAGACCGTCGATCGAAAGGTCGAGGCAACAGGGTGTCGGCCGAGGCTACCGTTGCGAGAGGAGACAGTGACAGGGGTAGCTCGTCGGTGCTGCGGGTGGAGATAGTTAGCACAGGCTCTAATGAGATCGAGGAAGACGATGGCGACGACATCAAAACCTCCTTCGTCAGGCAAAAAGGGACGAAGGAAGGAGAGGAGGCTGTCAGGGTTGGTCGTCGACAGGAGGCCGAAAGCGGTAGCAATAGGTCGATGACTAGAGGAAAACAAGAGGAGCCAGATAGAGAAGAGGCGTCGGGGACAAGGGTTGTTGAAGCTCAAAGGTCGCCGGTGCTCGGAGGTCGGTGGCGGCTCCGATCGTCGGCGTCCTGCAACACAGGGGATGGAGAGGGGGGTCACCGGAGCTCGAATGTCGCCGGTGCTCAGAGGTCGGTGTCGGCTTCGATCGTTGACATTTGCAGCACCTGGGACGAAGGCGGTGGCTGTCGGCGAGTCACCAGCGTCGGCGTCCCTGGCGCAGCCGATAGCCAGACAGGAGGAGCGATGCATTGCCGGGGCTCGGAGGTTGCCGTCTACGTCGGTCGCCGGCTGTCGAAGGTCGCCGACGGCTGCCATGATCTTGGTAAAATTGTAACAGAACTTTTGATTTAAACTCAAGAGCATTATCAGTGCGAACAATTTTGACAACAGATTCAAACTGAGTTTTTACTTCAAGAATTAAGGATTTGATAATACTTGGAACTTTAGATCGTTCTTTTATTAAAAATACCCACGACAACTTAAAAAAATCATCAACAATAACAAGATAATATCGACACTAAGTCCTAGTAGGAATCCATACATCTGCATGAAGAAGTTCAAAAACTTTATGACTAGACTGACTCTGACTCGAAGGGAACGAACTTCGATGATGCTTGCCCAACTGACATGCTTCACACTGAAATGATGTAGTAGAAGAAATTTGAGGAAAGACATAACGAAATTTTGACAATGAAGGATGACCAAGACGACGATGCCACTGAATAGGACTGGATGAGTGTTCCACTGCAGCATAAACCTTACCCACTGGATGATGTAGGTAGTAGACTCCATTTTCTTCATAGCCTCCACCAATCTTCTTCCCCGTCAGCAAATCCTGAAAATGACAACCCATCGGATCAAATATCACTCTACAGTTTAGTTCTTTTGTAAGGCAACTAACAGAGAGTAAACTTTGACGAAAGTTGGAAGCATGAAGAACATTTTTCAACTGTAAGGTGGAGGATATAGAAATATTTTCCTGACCAACAACTGGTGAGGAACTCCCATCGGCTAATGAGACTCCTCGATGAACAATAATATCCTTTAGATCTGAAAAAACAAGTGAATTTCCATACAAATGTCTGGATGCGCCAGAGACAATAATCCACTTACTATCATTCAGATAAAGATGATTCCCTGTTGAGTAGGCAACACCGGCTACAGGAGAGGTGGAACTCGAAGGGCGAAGAGCTATCAGCTCATCATATTCTATTCGAATGATGGTGATACTGTCACTTGCAGAGGTATTATCATGTGCATTTGTTGCCTCTAGTGTAGTAACATTTGCTTTTGGAGCATATGACTTTGATGAAGAAGAGGTTGGCCGACCATGCTTATCCCAGCAACGGTCTTCTAAATGTCCAGATTTTCCACAGAATGTACATTGAAGTTTTCCTCTGCCTCCCATACCTCTCCCACGACCTCGTCCTCTGATATTCTGAATATTTCCACGCCCATAACTAGATGAGACAGGTAGAGCAGATGTCTGGGACACAGGATGAGATTGTGGAAGAGAGATCACAAGTCTACTCAGACGATTGTATGCATCAACAAGAGTAGGTAGATCTGATCCAGTC
This sequence comes from Nuphar pumila, assembly GCF_984573655.1. Classification (NCBI taxonomy): domain Eukaryota; kingdom Viridiplantae; phylum Streptophyta; class Magnoliopsida; order Nymphaeales; family Nymphaeaceae; genus Nuphar; species Nuphar pumila. Next base: position 75,065,296 of record NC_143264.1, on the reverse strand, counting down.
AACATTTGGACTTTTGCAACAGGGAATTCTGAAGATAAACCTGTAAGAAACCGAGCAACCATAGTCTGTTCTTGATGATCCTTTTGCTTCGAACAACAAAGAGGCCTGTGAGCATTGAGTCTTTCAAACACAACTTTGATGGAGGCATAGTACTGGGCCAAGGTCTGATCTCCCTGCTGCAAATTATATATCTCCTGTTCAACTTGCAGGATACGACTCACATTAGTCTCTTGTGAGTACGTATCTCGAAGATTGTCCCACATCTGTTTGGCTGTATTATAGTAAATTAAACCATCTGCAATATGGGGTTCGACACTATTCATGATCCATGACATAACGATGTCATTATCTTCGTCCCAAGTAACGTATTTTCCTACCTTTTCATTTAGTTTATCCTCAAACAAAATATGTTTTCTACAATGTCCAGATACCGACATCATAAAAGTTTTGGACCACCTGGCATAATTGGTTTCATTCAACCTTACAGAGGAACCATACGAGAAGGGATTTGCAAAAGCCTTATACTCCCCAATATGTTCAATTTTGGAATCACATTTCGAAGTTTCACCCATACTGAATATTTGATGCTATTGCAGCTGCCACAAAAAATCAGATTCACTCACTTGAACGTGTTTTATAATCACACGTCAGTCAAGTCCACGACTACACAAAGTTTGCCACACCTGAAATAAAAATCACGACAGACTACAATTGACACAGAAAGTAGCGTGTTCCACAATCATGCATCAGCCAATACCACAACCTACTTGCACATGACTATTCAACCCACGTCAGATACAATACGTAAACACCTCAGAAATATAGATTTGAGAAAGCCAGAACAACGTCCAACATGACGACTTGTTCATGGTCAGATTTTAGCACTTTCCACAAAGCAGGGAATCACGTCTGCTGCTTCCACGACACAAAAGAATTGTAATAACATGCTGCTTCCACGACACACATGGCCTGAGAAGAGAAAAAACTTTCCACGACACATAAAAGCACGCCTGCTCTTCCGTAACTCCAAGCTGCAATCAATCTGTAGACCTGATTACAGATCTGTGTCATGACGTGAGTCAGACATCAGATCTGTGATCAGATCTATGTAATTAAAGAGAAAAAAAACCCCCACACCTGTTTACGATTTGGTGTAGAACAATCACGTTTTCAGGCTCTAGAGATTCACGACTCTGATACCATGTCGCGACTTGAATGAGGAGCACTCGAGCCGAGGCAGAGGAGAGAAGATAGAGAGAGAGAGAGAGAGAGAGAGAGAGAGAGAGAGAGAGAGAGAGAGAGAGAGAGAGAGAGAGAGAGAGATCGGCTGAGAGAACTCGTTAATATGATTAGGGCTAATCTCTATGTTAAATAGAGAGAGGCCAATGTAAAAATTTACACTCAAGTCCCTCATTAAACACTAAATATCAAATAACCTCTAGTTTAAGAAAACTTAAACTTAAAACCTCTTAATCTCAACAGTAAAGAAGTCTGCTAACTGATATTCTGAAGTGACATATGGCAGATCAATTATCCCGTGTAGATATTCCTCTCTGACGTAGTGACAATCCATTTCGATGTGTTTGGTGCGTTCATGAAATGTTCTGTTACTGGCAATGTAGATCACACTTTTGTTGTCACAACACATTTGTGAAGCCTTTGTTGCTTTAGCTCCCATCTCAGCAAACAGTCGTCGGAGCCAAACTACTTTCATGCTCGTAGTTGTCATGGCTCTGTATTCAACTTCGGTGGATGAGAGAGATACTTTCTGCGGCTTTTTACACCTCCACGAGATCAATCATTCTCCTAAAAAGACACAAAAGCCAGTGTTTGAGTGTTTGTTATTGGGATCACCTCCCCAATCAGCATCACTATATGCAATTAAATCAAGAGAAGATGAGGAAGATAAGAAAAGTTCTTGTGAAAGAGAGGACTTATGTATCTGATAATACGCTTGACTGCTCCCATATGAACAGAAGTAAGAACATGTTGAAATTGACTTGCTGTGTAAACAACATGTGCTATATCTGGTCTGGTAATGGATAGGTAGGAAAGTGCCCCGACAAGCTGTCTGTAAGGAGTAGGGTCTGCAATAAGTTCTCCATCATTAATCTTCATTTTAACATTAACAATTTCTGGAGTATCAACTTTCTTATCATCAGTAATACCAGACCTGAAAACAATATCAAAAGCAAATTTAGTCTTAGATAATAAATATCCTCTAGGAGAATAAGCAACTTCAATGCCTAAAAAATATCTCAACAAGCCTAAATCAGTCATTTCAAAATGAGATTTAAGAAGTGTTTTGATTGTTTCAACTCCCTGTTTATCGCTTCCGGTGATGATCATATCATCTACATAGAGAAGAAGCACAATGATCCCTGCATCAGAATTCTAAATAAACAAAGCAGTGTCAGTTAAATAGAATTGAAAACCAATATCAATCATAACACGACTAAACTTATTATACCAAGCTTTTGGTACTTGTTTAAGTCCATAAAGAGCTTTTTCTAAGCGAAGGACTTTACCCTTATGAATACTTAGACCAAGAGGGGGTTCCATGTATACTTCTTCAACTAGCTTTCCATTTAAAAAAGCATTTTTGACATCCATTTAAAAAATAGACCATTTTTTGATAGAAGCTAAGACAATTAAGGTTCAGACAATTGTCATACAAGCCACCGAAGCAAAGGTTTCTTCATAATCAATCCCATATTCTTGGGCATAACCTTTGGCTACTAAACGGGCTTTATATCTTTTAAGAGTACCATCACTCTTGGTTTTAATTTTATAAACCCATCGACATCCTATAGTTTTCTTCCCTGGAGGAAGTGTTAGAAATATTCACCTGCAGGGGTTAGAGATGAGGTAAAGAGAGAAGAGAGAGAAGAGAGGGGTCGGCGGCAATAGGGTTTTCCCTCTTTCACTTAATATTTATAAGTGTTGTACATAGTATGACTTTACACAAGAAGTAAAAACAAATTACAAACATGCCACCGCCCACGCATCCCAAGATGGATCTTGGAATGTGGTGCGGGTCGGATCCAAGATCTAAAACTAACAGCCTCCCTCAAGTTGAGTATGGTCTTTGATCATGCTCAACTTGCCTTTGAGTGCCCAAAACTGATGAGTGGATAATCCCTTGGTAAAGATGTCAGCAACTTGCATATCTGACCGAACATATGCAGGTTCAATTTCTTTTTCTTCCACCTTTTTCCTAACAAAATGTTGATCGATCTCGATATGCTTCGTACGACAATGAAGGATGGGATTAAAAGCAATATTAATAGCACTCTGATTATCACAAAGAAGCATAGAGGACGAGATTGGTTCTTGTAATTCCTGCAGTAGATGTCTCACCCATGTAACATCGGTTGTTCCTGCTGCCATTGCACGATATTCTGCTTCAGTACTTGATCGCGCCACTGCCTTTTGCTTCTTGCTACTCCATGTTATAATATTATTGCCGATAAGAATGCAATACCCCGAAACTGATCTTCGCTCGTCAGGATCACCCGCCCAGTCCGCGTCTGTGTAGGTGAATAGTCGATGCCTTGACATATAAGCTGTGTCCTTGGTGTACATCAAGCCATCTCCAATCGTACCCTTTAAATACCGAAGGATCCTTTTTACTCCTTCCATATGTACATATGTAGGAGCATGCATAAACTGTGAAGCCTGATTGACAGAGTATGCTATGTCAGGCCTAGTGAATGTTAAGTATTGTAACATCCCTACAACTCGACAATACAAAGTAGGATCATGATAAGTAGTGCCTTCTTTAGCACTTAGCTTATGATTTAGAAGGCAAGGTGTGCTAATTGGTTTACAATTCTCCATCCCTGTAGCAAGTAAAATATCAATGATGTACTTATGTTGGCTCAATGTAATAGTCTCATGTCGACTATCAACTTCCACACCCAAAAAATATCGCAAGGGACCCAAGTCTTTCATCTTGAATTTAGCCATCAGCATAGACTTAACCCAAGATATGTGAACCTCATCACTCCCGGTAATAATGATGTCATCAACATATATAAGCACCCAAACAATAGCTGAATCACTTTTGAATATGAATAATGAATGATCTAGAACACTTTTAGTGAACCCATGATGCTGGATCTCCGTGGAAAAACTCTCAAACCAAGATCGAAAAGCTTGTTTCAAGCCATAAAGAGAGCGTCGAAGTTTACATACCCAATTGGATGAATCATGCATACTATAACCAGGTGGCTGCTCCATGTAAACTTCTTCCTTTAGTTCACCATGCAAAAAAGCATTTTTAACATCAAGTTGACTGAGTGACCATCCATGTTGTAATGCCAATGCAATGATAATCCTGACGGTGCCCAATTTTACTACTGGGCTGAACGTTTCATCGTAGTCCTGCCCATACTGCTGCGTGAAGCCTCGTGCGACCAGACAAGCTTTATAGCGCTCAACACTGCCATCCGGTTTGTGCTTGATCTTGTACACCCATTTGGATCCTACAACATTCTTGTTATTTGGCCTTGGTACTGTTAAAATGTAAACTGTAAATAATATATATATATATATATATATATATATATTATAATTTATTTATTATTATAGCTGTTGGACTATAGTCCAACAACATTTATTATAGCTGTTGGACTACAGTCCAACAGCTATTTGCACAGTCAAGTTCCAACAGGAACTTGACTGGATCAAATATCTAGTTTCTATTGAACTAGAAGCTAAAAAAGAAAATAAAGAAAAATAAAAAAAGAAAATAATAAAAGAAAATATAATAATATTAAATAATATATATATATATATATATATATATATATATATATATATATATATATATTACAGTTTACATTTTAATACTCCCCCTCAAACTTACGGTACAATGAGCGAAAGTTTGTCTAAGAGGAAGTGAAATCTGGGAGCAGCGAGAGACTTGGTGAAGAAGTCTGCTAATTGATATTCTGATGTAACATATGGCAGATCAATGGTTCCATGTAAGTATTCCTCTCTGACATAGTGACAGTCCATCTCAATGTGTTTAGTGCGCTCATGAAATGTCCGGTTGCTTGCAATGTAGATCGCACTTTTGTTGTCACAACACATCTTTGAAGCTTGCGTTGCTTTAGCTCCCATATCCGCTAGCAATCGTCTGAGCCAAACAACCTCCATAGTGGTGGTTGCCATGACTCTGTATTCAACTTCGGTGGAGGAAAGAGAGACTTTCTGCTGCTTCTTGCACCTCCACGAAATTAAGGTTTCACCTAGGAACACACAAAAACCAGTAGTTGAGTGTCTATTATTGGGATCACCTCCCCAGTCAGCATCAGTATATGCAATTAAATTTAATGAAGATGAGGCAGACAAGAAGAGTCCTCGTGAAAGAGAGGATTTTAAGTATCTAATAATACGCAAAATCGCTCCCATGTGCACGGAGGTGGGAGCATGCTGAAACTGACTGACTGTATGAACCACATGAGTTATATCTGGCCTAGTAATGGAAAGATAAGAAAGAGCTCCAACAAGCTGTCTATAAGGAGTAGGATCATCAAGAAGTTCTCCATCATCAATTTTCATTTTAACATTGACAACTTCTGAAGTGTCTACTTTCTTATCATCTGTAATTCCAGACCTGGAAACGATATCAAGAGCAAATTTAGATTGAGATATCAAATACCCCCGAGGGGAATAAGCAACTTCAATGCCTAAAAAATATCTTAATAAACCTAAGTCAGTAATTTCAAAGTGAGTTTTAAGAAGAGATTTGATATTTGCAACTCCCTGTTTGTCGCCTTCGGTGATGATCATATCGTCCACATAGAGAAAAAGAATAATGATGCCTGCATCAGATTTCTTAACAAACAAAGCAGTGTCAGTTAAACAAGGTTGAAAACCAATATCAAGCATAACATGACTAAATCGGTCATACCAGGCTTTTGGAGCCTGTTTAAGACCATAAAGAGTTTTTTCTAGACGAAGAGCTTTACCCTTAGGGATACTAATACCAGGTGGGGCTTCTATGTATACTTCTTCAACGAGATTCCCATTCAGGAAAGCATTTTTGACATCTAATTGAAAGATAGGCCATGTTCTAATGGAGGCCAAGGCTATTAAAGTTCTAACAGTGGTCATACGGGCCACAGGAGCAAATGTTTCTTCATAATCGATGTCATACTCTTGAGCATATCCTTTTGCTACTAAACGGGCCTTATATCTTTCCAGGGTCCCATCACTTTTGGTTTTGACTTTGTATACCCACCTACAACCTATAGGTTTCTTACCCGGAGGGATATCTTGTATCGTCCAAGTATTGGCCTTTTCTAGTGCATCCAATTCTATTTTCATGGCTTCTATCCATTCTATATGATTTTTTGCTTGAGAATATGATGATGGTTCAACATATGATTGTATTAATGTAATGACGGCCCTATACGTGGGTGAAAAAGATTCATAAGACACAATTTTTTCTGGAGGTTTAGAGATTCTAGACGTTCTTCTAGGTGAGACTTCAGAGTATTTTTGTAATGCACATGGAAGATTTTGCTCTCTACGTCTTGAATATTGTAGACTAACATCCCTATGGATTTGCTCTTCATTATCATCATTTTCAACAACAATAGGACTTTGATCATTGTCAAGGTCACATCCAACATCACATTCATTGGATTTTGAAGTTGGATCAATTAAAAGCGAGTATTCAGTGACATCCTTGGATTTTTCAAATTCAAAGAAACTTTCTTTTTCCAAAAAAGACATTTCTTGACACATATAATTTGTCATTTTGAAAATCGAAACACCTGTAGCCTTTTTGATTATCAGCATATCCTAAAAAGGCACATGGGATTGCACGAGGAGAGAGTTTGTCATTTCTGTTGGTGAAAATAAAACATTTGCATCCAAAGACTTTTAATCTAGAATAATCTGGAGTTAAATTAACACGCTTTTCTATTGGAGTTGTATTCTTTAATGAGGAAGATGGCATCCTATTAATGAGGTAGGTGACAGTTAGGACCGCTTCAGCGCAAAAACTTTTTGGAACTTGATTTGCAATTAGCAATGTCCTAGTAGTTTCCATAATGTGCCGATGTTTGCATTCGGCTAGGCCATTCTGTTGTGGAGTGTGTGGACATGATCTTTGATGTGTAATACCATGTCAATTGAGATAGTCTTTGAATTCGTTGGACATAAATTCTCCCCTTGAATCAGTGCGAAAAACAGAAATATCATTTTGAACCTTATTTTTAACCATTTTATGAAATATTTGGAAGTTAGCAAAGACATCAGATTTATGTTTAAGAAAATAAATCCAAGTATGTCTAGAAAAGTCATCAACAAAAATGACATAATATGTATAACCACCTTTGGAAATAACTGGTGCTGGGCCCCAAACATCCGAATGTATTAACTCAAGTGGTCGTGAGGAAACAAAAGTTCTACTAAGAAATGGTAACCTTTTCATTTTGCCAAGAATGTAGTCTTTACAAGAAAAATTTTCAGAATTACAAAATTTTTCCAAACTTGGAAAATATTGAATTTTAGACATATGAGAATGGCCAAGCCTTTTGTGCCATAAATCCAATTCTAATTTCTGAATATTATAACAAAATGCATTCTTGGGTAATTCCAAAAGGTCCATGTAATAAAGTCCTCCTTCTCTATGGCCTTCCCCAATCAGCTTCCCTGACTGACGATCCTGTACCCAACAACCATGAGAAGAGAAGGAGATATTACATCCATAATCAGATATTTGCGAGACAGATAAGAGATTCAAATTAAGTTTAGGGATATATCTAACTTCTGGGATAAAAAATCTTTTGGATTTTTGAAGATTTTCAAAACATCCTATTCTTTTTACTTCAAGAGATTGCCATCGGCTGTAAAAACCTTTGACACATTTGAGTTATTTTTAAGACATTCAGATAGACTATTAACATTTGGGGTCATATGAAAAGAAGCACCAGAATCTAAAAGCCAAGGAAAGTTACCTGGATCGGAGAAAGATGCAACTGCCGCTCCAGTTGAGGCTTCGGTTGAGGAGGATACCCCTTTGAGAAGAGGTTGAAGGATTTCCATCAGTTGAGCCATAGACACAGGTGCATCTTGATCTTTTGACTCAGATTCAACAGATGCAACTCTTTTTTCTTCTCTTCTTTTTAACTTTGGACATTGAGGCCTATAGTGCCCCGGTTCATGACAATGATGACAAATAACTTTTCTTTTATCAAAGTCGCTGTTTTGCCTTCCAAAATGAGGCGACTTGTAAGTACGAGTATGATTCCCCGGTCTAGATACAGCTAAAACGGAGTCATCATCAACTTTTGGAGTACTTTTTCTAAGTCTATTTTCCTCTATAGTGAGCTCTTCTATAGTATCAACAATAGAAGGAATTTTTCCACGATGTAAAAGGGCCGATTTGGTGGATTCAAACTCCGGCCTTAGACCATTAACAAATTGATAGAAATGTTCCATATCGAGTTGCTTTTGGCGAAGCTCGATGTCTTCGGCACAATGCCATTTGGGCTCAAGAAGAGCCAACTCTTCCCAAAGTTCAGACAACTCATTATAATATTCCCGAATAGTTTTATCTTTTTGAGTCATTGTCCGAACTTTATCTTGTAAATTGCATACATGTGCAATATCTTTAAGGGAATACATGTTTTTGAGGTATTCCCAAGCCTTATCGGCATGCTCAAACTTAGCTAGACTAGAGCATTTTTTAATGTCTATGCTATTGATGAGCCATGACATAATTTTTGCATGCCCTATCCTCCATTCTTTCCATTTCTTTTCATAAGTGGCTAACACCTTACTCTTCTCTTCTTCCGTTAGAGGAACCTCTTTATCACCCTCTTTCTTGGTAAGAGATAGTTTAGGTTCCAAATCGGAACCATCCACTATACCCCATAAACCTTTTCCCCAAATGTGGTGCTTCATAATCGAAGCCCACGTTACATAGTTAGTATCATTTAGCTTCATAGGAATGATGGTGATCTTATCATTGTCATCCATCTTTTACAAGGGTAAGAGAGGAATAAATAGGAGGAGAGAGAAAAATAAAAAGAAAAGAAAAAGAGTAGACAAAGGAATAAGAGAGGATACAAAACCAATTTTTTTTGTAGCACAAGTTCGCCTTTCTTCAAACAAATCTTCTTGAGCCAAAAACAAGGTGATGAAACACCTTTTGTAAATGTGGCACGAAAATCGAGGTGAAAGCACTTCAAGATCTAAGGATTTCGTAGCTCTGATACCATGTAATGAAATGGTGGTCTTCAACAAATGCACAAATAACTCACAAACAAGTGTCTATTGGAGACACTACAAGCATGACCCTTGAAAGGGTATAAAAGGAAGAACACTTGAAAAATAAATAATACTTTATTTATGAACAAAATGCTTAAGAAGCATGGTTATTTACATTGAAGGGGTTCACCCCTATATATACAAAAAAGTGGAAGAGAGAGGCGAGCTCATTTTGAGCTCTCCAAAAGAGACGTTGGATTCCTTGGACTACAGTCCAACAACATTTATTATTATAGCTGTTGGACTATAGTCCAACAACATTTATTATAGCTGTTGGACTACAGTCCAACAGCTATTTGCACAGTCAAGTTCCAACAGGAACTTGACTGGATCAAATATCTAGTTTCTATTGAACTAGAAGCTAAAAAAGAAAATAAAGAAAAATAAAAAAAGAAAATAATAAAAGAAAATATATATATATATATATATATATATATATATATATTACAGTTTACATTTTAACAGGTACAATTTCCCATGTATTGCATTCATGCAATGCTTCCATTTCCTCATTCATCACCTCTACCCAGGCACAAGAATGTACAACATCATGAAAGGAGGAAGGTTCTGTTTCTTTGGACACTCTGGTTAGAAATGTTTGAAAATCCAAAGAGAAATTGTCATAACTTACCCAGCGATCTATAGGATGTCTAATCCGAGTGGAATGTCGTAGAGGAGTCTCATCATTGACTGGATGAGCTCTACGAGAATAAACAAGGCCAGAAAAACGTGAGGATGTTGTTGTAGGAGGAATGTCTTCCATATGCGGTTCCACATTGAAAGTATAGGGTTCATTATCTGTCAATGAAGATGAATCCTCATAGGGCAACGAGTCATATAAAAGTGAGTCACTGAGCCAAGGATCATAACTGTCCTGTGTATCTGTGGAAGATGAATCCAGAGTGTCAAAATTTTCATCATAAAAAACATTTCTAGATACCCGAATTTTGCCTGTATGAGGATCATAACACTTGTATCCCTTATAGTCATCTGCATACCCAAGAAACTTACACTGTACAACTCTGTCTTGAAACTTATTTCTTAATGAATGATCAATGTGAACATAACATACACAACCAAAAGGATGTAGTTCTTCATATGATGGATGACAATTATAAAGAACAAAATATGGAGAATTATCTTCAAGGATGGTCATGGGTAACCTGTTGATAACATAAACAACTGTACGGAAAGCCTCGGTCCAAAGAGTGAAGGAAATACCCACAGTGTGCATCATGCTCAAGGTTGTCTCAACAATATGCCTGTGTTTTCTCTCAGCTACTCCATTTTGTTGAGGGGTGTGAGGGCAAGAAATGTTACGTGTAATGCCATGCTCCTTCAAATATTCACTAAAATCATGGGATATGTATTCTCCCCCCATCACACTGGAAATATACAACATTGGTATTGAATTGGTTTTGGACTAGTGCATGAAACTGTTTGAACAACTTGAAAACTTCATGTTTGTTTTTCATGAAGTAAATCCAACTAAAACGAGTGTAAGAATCAAGAAAGAGTACATAGTATCGAGATCCAGAAAGAGAGGCAGTGGGCGCAGGACCCCAAACATCTGAGCATATAATCTCAAAAGGCTTTGTTGCTCTTTTATTGATACTATGAAAAGGAAGTACATGACTTTTGCATAAATGACAACTTGGACATTTTGACTCTAAACTGACTGCGGGTATTAGACCTTTATCCGACAACTTGTCAAGAAAAACTTGACTACAATGACCCGAACGAAGATGCCATAAGTTTGGCTTATTAAGTTTCAAGACTCTAGATGAAGAACTATGATCTGTGGATCGACTAAAAAATGTTGGAAAGGAAGGAGCTGAAGAAGCCACGACTACGGAAGACGACGTCTTCAAAGGCACATGAGATTCTTCAAAGACGTACATGTTCCCGCGCCGTTCACCTTTAGCGAGCGTCTTCTTGGTGTGAAGATCCTTAAGATAAACAGAAGGAGTAAATTCAACGGAAGAATTTGTTTCATCAACTAATTTAGACACAGATAGAATATTCTTTTGAATAGCAGGTGTGAGTAAGACATTTGACAAGGGTAATTAAGATTCAGGCAAAGAAAGGGAGACATTTCCAGTGTGAGAGATGGGGTGGTGAGATCCATCTCCTATGACTATAGTGCCATTTCCTGTGTAAGGAGTCAAGTGAGAAAAATTACCTGCATCAGAAGTAACATGTGCTGCTGCCCCTGAATCAATATACCATATACCATGATCATTTTGACGCAAGTTCATCTGATTGAAAGTAGTCATAAGGATATTTTGTACGTCCTGTGGAAGAACCTGTCCCTGAGGATTACGTGCAAACGTCTGAGTTGCCCTCTGCCCTGGCCTCCCTGTTTTGTTTCGGTTCTGAGGATTGTACCAACAATTTGCTTTAACATGTCCCCGCTTGTTGCATAGAAAACAAGTAGGAACACGTCCCCCTCGTGGTACACTGCCTGAGCCAAGGCCTCCTCCAGCTGGTGTAGGTAGTAATCCTCCTTTGTTTATAGTTGTTCCATTTGGACGAGGAGGAGTAAATAAAGTTCCTGTTTGAATAGGCGTATGTGCCATCATCACAGGGTGAGTATCATCTGATGCGTGTTCCTGATTTAAACTGACCTCATATTGCAGAAGCTTAGATTGAAGATCATCAAAACATGGAAGAACTGAGACAACCTGGAGTGCTGTGCAAAACATGCGATATTCAGGTCCAAGGCTACCTAATACCTGTTGTACCATATCCTTATATGATACATGACTTCCAATGGCAGCTAACTGATCTGTAATAACCCTGACATCCCCCATGAACTCTGTAATGGATTTGTTTCCTTTTCGCATGGATTGGAATTGCCACTTGAGTTGCAAAGCCCGAGATTCAGAGACCTGAGAAAAAGAATGAGCTAGTCCATTCCACAACTCGGCAGCAGATTGATCATCAGAAATGGTTTGTAAAACACGATCAGAAAGTGTGGAAGTTATGTAAGCAACTAATGTCTGATCCCGTTGTACCCATATGTCATAAGCAGGATTGGTGGTTCGAAGTTGACTCACCTTCCCGTCTTCACTTGTTATTTCTTGCATGATATGTGTGGGTGGGGCGGGTGATCGCCCATCTAGATGACCATAAAGACCATGACTGCGAATAAAAGGCACAATCTGACGTTTCCAAAGTAAGTAGTTATCATGAGATAACTTGTGGGTCATGAGGTGAGTAAGAAAACTAGGGTTCAACTTGGAATCCATGGATTATACGAAGAATAAGAAGCCAAAACTGTTCTAACAGTGTATTGAAGAGGAGACAACAATGTTGTGTGCTGAAAATAATATCAGCACACACGTTATTTAGAGAAAGAGGAAAGCAGCAATGCTGCTGTGTGCTGAAAATGATACCAGCACACACGTTGCACACAGAAAAAGGAAGCAGCAATGCTGCTGTGTGCTGAAACTGATATCAGCACACACGCTACACAGAGAAAATAAAACAGCGATGCTGTTGTGTGCTGAAAAGGATATCAGCACACACGTTACGCTGTGTGCTCAAAAGAATATCAGCACACACGTTACGCAGAGAATAGTAACGTGCGAACCAGAAAAAAAAAGAGAATCAGAAATATTTTGGGGAGAAAACAAAACTCGGCAGACTAAGAAACAGAATGTTAAGACGTGCGTACAAAAAAATTTTAAATGAGAAGAACGAAAAAGAAAAAAAACTGGAATGACGTGAAAGAGGATTAAGGGAGAAGGGACAGAAATGAACCCACGTTCTTTAGCAGCACGTGTTGGTCTTTAGAGGCCTTCTAGATGATTGATTTCCGCGCCTGTGCTTTGATACCATGTCAGAAATATTCACCTGCAGGGGTTAAAGATGAGGTAAAGAGAGAAGAGAGGGGTCGGCGGCAATAGGGTTTTCCCTCTTTCACTTAATATTTATAAGTGTTGTACATAGTATGACTTTACACAAGAAGTAAAAACAAATTACAAACATGCCACCGCCCACACATCCCAAGATGGATCTTGGAATGTGGTGCGGGTCGGATCCAAGATCCAAAACTAACAGGAAGATCTTGAATATTCCATGTAGAAGCCTTTTCAAGTGCATCTAATTCAGCTTTCATGGCTTCTATCCATTTGATATCATTTTTTGCTTGAAAATATGTGGATGGTTCTTCATATGAGTGAATTAATGCAATAACTGCCTTATATGTGGGTGAGAAAGACTCGTATGATACAAACTTTCCTGGAGGCCTCGAGACTCGGGATGATTGTCTAGTTGGAATGTTAGAATATTTTTCAAGTGCACATGGAGGATTAGACTCTTGTCGCTTAGAATATTGAATACTAGTATCTCTATAAACTTCTTCATTTTCAACATTAAGATCAATAATTCTTTGATCATCATCAAAGTTACAGTCAAGGTCATATTCATGAGATATTGATGTTAGATCTAGCAAAAAGGAGTACTCAGTGACGTCTTTTAATTTTCTAAAATAAAAAAACTCTCCTTTTCAAGAAATGAAACATTTCTAGACACATATAGTCTATTATTTTTTAAGTCAAAACATCTATAACCTTTCTGTTTTTTCAGCATATCCTAAAAAAGCACAAGGAATCGCACGAGGGAAAAGTTTATCATTTTTGTCAGTAAATATGAAAATTTGCACCAAAATATTCTTAGTCTAGAGTAGTCTGGAGAAATGTTCATAAATTTTTCAATGAGAGTGATATTTTGTAACAAAGAAGATGGCATCCTATTAATGAGATATGTGGCAGTTAAGGCAACTTCTGCCCAAAAGTCTTTTGAGATTTGCTATTAATAAAGTCATAGTGGTTTCTATAATATGGCGACGTTTTCGTTCTGCCAGTCCATTTTGTTGAGGTGTATAAGGACAAGATCTTTGATGTGTGATGCCATTCAATTTAAGATAATTTTGAAAATTTGTAGATAAAAACTCTCCCCCTTAATCTGTGCGAAAAACAGTAATATCATTTTGAAACTTGTTTTTAACCATATTATGAAAAGTTTGAAAGTATGAAAATACTTCAGACTTATGTTTGAGAAAATAAATCCACGTATGTTGAGAGAAATCATCGACAAAAATAACATAGTAAACAAATCCTCCTTTAGAAATTACTTGTGCAGGACCCCAAACATCCGAGTGTATTAATTCAAGTGGTCTTGAAGAGAAAAAGGTTCTGTTCTGAAATGGTAATCTTTTTATTTTGCTGAGAATACAATCTTTACAATCAAATGATTCAGAGTTACAAAATTTCCCTAGATTTGGAAAATGTTGGATTTTGGCTATATGTGGGTGACCAAGTCTCTTATGCCACAGTTCCAACTCTATTTTTTGAATATTATAACAAAAAGCTTTCTTCGGCATTTCCAAAAAATGCATGTAATAGAGTCCTCCTTCTCTATGGCCTTCCCCAATCAGCTTGCCTGACTGACGATCCTGTACCCAACAACCATGAGAAGAAAAAGAAATATTACACCCATAATCAGAAATTTAAGATACAGATAAAAGATTTAAATTTAATTTGGGAACATGCCTAATTTCTGGAATAGAAAATTTCTTTGTTTTATAATTTTTTTCAAAATTTTCTATTCCTTCTATTTTAAGAGAAGTCCCATCAGCAGTAAAGACCTTTGACACACTTGTTTTATTTTTAACACATTTGGATAGACTTTGATTATTTGGGGTCATATGAAAAGATGCACCAGAGTCATAGAGCCAAAATTTTTTACCTAGATCAGAAAAAGATGAGGCTGCTGCGCCGGTTGAAGCTTCAGATGAGGAAGAGGCACCTTTGATGAGAGGCTGAAGAATCTCCATTAGTTGGGCTAGGGA
This sequence comes from Nuphar pumila, assembly GCF_984573655.1. NCBI lineage: Eukaryota > Viridiplantae > Streptophyta > Magnoliopsida > Nymphaeales > Nymphaeaceae > Nuphar > Nuphar pumila. Next base: position 75,050,148 of record NC_143264.1, on the reverse strand, counting down.
AACTGGTGCATCCTGATCTTTAGGTTCCGATCCAGCAATTGCAGCTCTTTTTTTTCTCAGCTCCTTAAGTTTGGGACATTGTGGCCTGTAGTGTCCCGGTTCATGACAGTGATGACAAATAACTTTCTTCTTATCATAGTCGCCATTTTGTCGGTTAAAGTGAGGAGGCCTATATGATTGAACATGATTCCCTGGTCTAGACACGGCTAAAACAGAATCATCTTCAATTTTTGAAGAACCTTTCTGGAGACGATTTTCTTCCTTTGTTAACTCTTCAATAGTTTCAACAATAGAAAGAATTTTTCCCCAGTGAAGTAGGGCCGATTTAGTGGTTTCAAATTCCGGGCTTAATCCAGTGATAAACTGGTAAAAATGTTCAGCATCGAGTTGTTTCTGACGAAGCTCGATGTCTTCGGCACAATGCCACTTTGGTTCTAAAAGGGAAAGTTCTTCCCAAAGTTCGGACAACCCATTATAATATTCACGAATAGTTTTGTCTTCTTGTGTCATCATTCAAACTTTTTCTTGGAGGTTGCACACGTGTGCAATATCTTTAAGGGAATACATATTCTTAAGTTATTCCCATGCCTTATTGGCATGATCAAATTTGGCAAGACTTGAGCATTTTTTAATGTCAACGCTATTGATAAGTCATGACATTATCTTCGCATGAGATATTCTCCATTCTTTCCATTTCTTCTCGTATGAGGCAATAGCCTTGATTTTCTCTTCTTCTGATAGAGGGACCTTTTTATCTCCCTCCTTTTTAATAAGAGATAACTTAGGTTCCGAATCGGAACCATCCACAATCCCCCATAGGCCTTTTCCCCATATATGGTGCTTCATGATTGAAGCCCATGTTACATAGTTCGTATCGCTTAGTTTCATAGGCATGACAGTGACTTTATGTAACGCCCCAAATTTCAAACTTGCGAATCTTTTCAGAAAAACAGGCAAGAGACTAGAAATATCTCTTTCCTTCAGAGTTTGTTTATGAAATCAGCGGAAGATTTTTCTTTGATAAATCATAAGGCAAGCTGACAACTTTGGGCACGTTAGCTAAAAGAACCAAAACTCACAAGATTCAGATATCCTAAGGGAAATCCGATACAAACCCAAGCGTCCAGGACGCGAGCTAAGAGCAGGAAGAAGAAGCCTTGAAGCCATCTCGCAATCGCGCCATCGCCCGTAGTGTACCTAATCATCACCTGTACCCATAGAATGGGTTAGTTTCGCGAAAAACTAGTAGGTGCACAAGAGAGACTACAAGGAACTGAATTAAGTACATTTAATTCAGTAGGCTACGCAGTTTAAAGCAGATATGCAGTTAAACAAGTAAGCAATGCAAGCAGGTGAATAGTGCAAACACGTAAGCAGTACAACGCAAGTAAGCAGTTCAAAGCAAGTAAGCAGTGCAACTGACCAACGCAGCATACGATCCATTTGATCGTAAGTTGAGAACTACTACGCAACAAGCTTGTCCTCGTTCCTAGAACGAGGTCTCTGCATCTAATCACCATCAGGACATCGTTTGTCGCTCACTACTTCTAACAAACGCATTGTCCTGAACAACCTTAATCTATCCTCATCTCTCAAAGTCTTACGCGGCTAACCGTCACTGGTTATGACGCACTAAGGCGTCATACTTTCTCAGAGAAGCTCACCCTTCCGTAGAAGGTTCAAAACATGATCACTAACTCAAATCACTAACGATCTGATTCTCACATCTGAGTCATGCACGTAATCATGCTAAAACAGAAAGCCGAAACTATGAATTCATAGTTGGCTATCACAAACAATCTCAGAAGATCGTCACAGCTCACTATAACTTTTTATGGTAAGCGAAAACACAAGATCCACGTCGGATCGTTCAGTTCGAGAGATATACGACCAGACAAGGAATTACCGCCCTAGAGGGTATACCTGATCTTGGACCCTACACTTCGTCACAGGAGTTCACCGTCTTTGCAGTTACCCGTTCAGACAGTGTACATTCTCACAGAGATCTCCCACTCTAGCCGGGTCACCCAATCTGGGAAATGTATAACCTCACAGCGAAACCTTTGGGAAACCGATCCCCAACATATGCCATATCCAATGAAAATCATTGCAATACACGCATCAACACAAAAGACCGCTCTTGGGGTCGATAGCTACTAATACAAACAACAAGATCAACGCCGGATCACCTGGTCTGGGAAATGTATAATCTCACAAGGAATTCCGCCCTAGATGGTATACCTGATCTTGGACCATACACTTCCTCACAGGAGTTCACCGTCCTTGCGGCTACCCGTTCGTGGACAGTGTACATCCTCACAGAGAATCTACCACTCTAGCCGGGTACCTAGTCTTGATCATACACGCCCTCACAGATAATCCTTTGGAGATCAGGTGCTCGTCAGACACCCTACTCGGTGATACACGCATCTATACAATCGACTGCCCCGAACAGTTGACTGCTCTCGAGGTCAGTAGCCACAATATAGGCACAAGCATGTATATCAGCAATATGCATTGTATCACTCCGCGCAGAAGCATATAATCCTACGCATCGTATGATTGCCACGAGGAATATTGCAATCCTCAAATAGGCCCTCAAAGTATGTGTAAACGACACATGAGAACGCGTAAATATGGCAATTCAGTTGATTCTATGGGCGAAGGGTAACTAACTTTACCCGTCAGCCAAACAAAACAACTGAATAAGACAAGCACTCATAACAATGCTCGTAAAACATATAATTACCATAAAATGGCTCAGTCCATGAACAAGTAATTAAATTAATCGTAAGGCATAAACCATTACATCACAAGCCATTCATAAGCAATCATACGACAACAATTATATCACAATATGTAAGCAGCTTATAAGACAAGCGGCCACATCAATCCTAGTTGCCACCAGTTCGTAGATTACGAGCTGTATGCAATTACATCAATCATAAGAGATGCAAGCCAACAAGTGTTACGCTACAATAAGCACCAAACGGTTCGACCAAGGGATAAAGCAAGTCACATGCTAATATGTAGCAACTGGTATAATGCTATTATTATAAGCATTTAACTAGCATGAGAAACTCCTTATTACTCCGCAAAGAACTGCGTAAGCAGTTTAACCAACTAGAGTAACGCCTTGACAGACGTGCACAGTTCAACGAGTAGCATACTGAACTATCGAGCAAGCAAGCGAATTAGTAGTGCAAGCGAATCAGTAGTGCAAGTGAATCCGTAGTGCAAGCGAATCCGTAGTGCAAGCGAATTTCACGACCCATGACCAGTGTGAACAGACCTTATGTTTTGATAATTACTGGCCTGCGGGTACGCGCAGGCAAAACATAGAAACAACTGAGACTAGTTCGGGCGTCTGTTATTCTATGTATTTTCGATAACCCGAATAGCTAGTTGAGTCCGCTCCAAAGGGGACGACATTAGCCGAGAGAGGATTCCCCAGAGGCTGAAAAGCAGTGCCACAGATGCATCCAACTTCTGCAGAAGTGTTGAGCTAACTTGTGTAGCCCCTATCCCCTAACTCCAATGACTGGGGAGGCCGGATCTTTGCCCGTGGGGTGGTTGTTAACAACCTGTCCATTGGAGTTTTTGTACCGATCTGTCCTCTCCCTTGACAGACAACCAGAAGCGAACGGGTGCGTTAGGGGTTGCTTAACTAACGACCCATTCTATGCTGTGGTATTTAAACCACTCGAGCATCTTGCCTGTGAAGGCGAATGTGAGGCTATTTATGTGATTACAGCATTTTGCATTTAGCGTTGTTCGAGGTCGCACGACCGTCTCATCCGATCATCGCAGTACTAGACGTGTCGTGCACGACTACAAGTACTCTAGGATGAAGGGGGGGTATAACTCCTCAATAGAAGCCTCAACAGGAGTGTTTCACAAAGATGTAAAGTTTATCTACTTTACTTTATCTTTTGAAACAGCAATACCTTGTGCCAACATTATGCATGTGATTATCTCGAATCACATCCGCTATCGGGGTATCTACATGTCTCGCATGACTCGATACCGGCCTCGATAAACGGGACACGGGTTTCTCAACAGAACACCCGCTAAGAAGTTCGCTTGAACCCCCAATTCGGGATCACCCGAGATATGCCAAAAAGGCGAGCAGAAATAGCCAGTCACATCCTTCCAAATGCTTTGATTTGGAGTAGTCTTTGATGCCTTTACGCAGCTCCCTAAAATCTCGAGTCGACTCTGCAGGACTGCGCACACGAAGAGCCAGGATCCTTGCGAGGTATCCCTCTCCTTAAACGGAGGTGTATCGCTAGCTCCCAACTGAACTCTTGTCGCAAGAGTGAGTGATAGATGTCTCTTGCATCCTCCATGAGGATGCCTTTAAGGCATACGCAAAGAGCAAGAACCTGCACGTCATCTGCAAAAGCAAGGCAATACCAACACATATGCAAAAGCAAGAGCCTAGGCGCAATGTCAAAGTAAAGGCGGTAAGCAGAAGTGCAACGCAAACCCTCGCACAACGCGCGACGGCAAGTAAAAACTGTAAGCAGGAGTGCAACGTAGAACCTGTGCGCGATGCGCAACAACAAAGTAAAGGGCAAGGATCGCGAAACCGCGTCCTTGATTAAATGCATACTCGTATAAATATATATTTATTTAATTGTCCTTTTTAGTTAATTGAACTCAATTCAATTGTCCAAGTCTTCTGTGCAATCTTCCCCTACCTTTGAGAGTTGCAAGTTTGCTGTCGTCCACGGATGTAAGCGGTGGACGGCTTGGGTCGCGGAGCGCGAGCAGGATCCGTCGCACGAGCTGCAAAAGTAATAATCTTAGCAAGCTAAAACCAAAAATAGAAAGTCAGGGACACTGTCGTCGTCCTAACGTAAAGGAAGCAGAGGCAGGAGCATCGTGCACATGCGCACCTGCTATAAGCGCAAGAAGCAGAGGCAGGGCCACGAGCCCCTGCCGACATGCTGTCAGCAAACAACGGGGAGGCAGGGGGGTTGCTCCCCTGTCCTCCGAAAGCAAGGGTAGGCAGGGTTGTGCCCCTGCCTGCCGAATACACGTAAACAAGCAGGGGCGAAGCCCCTGTCTGACGCCCGAGAAGAGGGAGCTGGGAGGGGCTCGGCTCCCTCCCCTACCGTAACAGTAAGCAGGGAGGGGCTCGGCCCCTCCTGCATGCTACGAAGGTAGGGAGGGTCGAGCCCTCCCCTACGAAGATCCAAGGCAGAGAGGGCTGGAGCCCCTCCCCACGATAGATAGAGGCAGGGAGGGTCGGACCCTCCCCTGCGCACCCAAATAGGGGAATCGAAAAAGGGGCAGGGGCCTTCAGCCCCTGCTGGAACAATAAAAAGGGTAGGGGCCGATGGCCCTTGCTAGAAAAATTAGCAGAGAGAGAGAGAGAAACGCAAGAGCCCCCTGCTGCCTTTAGAAGAAGAGACAGCGAGGGGTGCTCGGCACCACCCTCTGGGGAGACCCAGAGCGAGAGGCAAGGGGGGGAGTCCCCCTGCCGACGGGTGGCGACGACAGGGGGTCAGTCCCCCTATCGGTCGACCCCAAAAGAGAGAGGCAAGGGGGGGAAATCCCCCTGCCGACGAGGGGCGACGACAGGGGCTCAGCCCCCCTGTCAGTCGACCCCAAACAGAGAGAGGCAAGGGGGAAATCCCCCTGCCAACGAGGGGCGATGATAGGGGCTCAGCCCCCCTGTCAGTCGATCCCAAGAGAAAAGCAGGGGGTAACCCCCCTGCCGATGGGTGGCGAGGAAAACGAGAGGGGAAAAAGGGGGAAAATAGGGGAGAAGAGGCGTACCTGAGGCTGTCGGAAGGAGAGGGTTGTCGATGGGGTTGCTCGGCAACACAGAGGCCGACGAGGAGGGTCGCAGGTGGCGAGAGAGACCGAGAGGCAGTGAGGGGGAGAGACAGCGAGGGGGAGAGAGTCGGGAGAGAGACAGCGAGGGGGGGTTTCGTATTTGAAACCCCCCTGCCTTGTTTTCTAAAGAAGGCTCGAGGGAGGCGGTGAGGCTGTGCCCGACAACCTCTGCCTTTTGGATCCGGGTCGGGTCCAAATCTGGATCCGACCTGGGTCCAACAATTTTTTTCATTTATTACACTTTATCATTGTCATCCATCAATTACAAGGAGAGAAAGAATAGGGATAGAATAGAAACAAGAAGGAAAATGAAAAAGAAAGAAGAAAAAAACAATACAATAAGATGTGAAATCTTCCCCAATGAAGTGATAAAACACTTCTCTTCAAGTGGCGAACACTTTTGCAAACGGGCATGGAAACCGAGACAGCTTTTCCTCAAGATTTAGTACTTCCGCAACTCTGATACCATGAAATGAAATGGGGATCTTCGAAACATGAGCTTAGATTCACAAGGGCAAGTGTCAAGAATGACACTAAAGCATAACCCTTAAAAAGGGTATAATTGGAAACAAAATAAAAATAAAAATGTATTCTTTAGTGATATGAAAAACCAATTGCTTAAGAAGCATTGGGATGAAATACAAGAGGGGCTGCACCCCTTTATATACACTGCTGAAAGAGGACTGTCAAGTCTGGACAGGACTTGACTAGCAAGAGTCATTCTAGTTTAAACTGAACTAGATGACATAAAGACAAAAAATAAAAATAAAGGAAAAAAATTACAGAAAAGAAAGAAATGAAAAATATATATATATATAATAATAATATAATATTATTATATATATATGTACAGTTTTACATTTTAACACTATTCCTAGCAGAAATTTTAGATCTCATTCTTCCAAATTCTGCAAGACATTTTACTTGTATTGAACTTTTGATGCAGATTTAAGTCATTGAAATATATTGACACTTTTCGTGTTTCTGTATTTTCTTGAATACTAGAATGATGAGGTTTTTATTTTTTTGGCTATCTTTATGTATTTCACTGTGCGAGCTCTTCTAAATTTTTTTAATAAGCTGCTTCTTTCTTAGTGAAAGAAGGTTCTCTTTATTTTTGTGAGCTTACAGATAATGCCTTTTTTTCTTGTTTCAGACTGTAGAAGTTCTCTTCAGTAAAATGGAATTCATGCCCATGGAGGTTAGTATTTTTCCTTTCCATATCTCTTTAGTTGATTTCTTTTTTTTTTTCCATCTCTATACATATGTTTGTATGTGGTGCTGATTTTTCAAAAGTGTAAATCGTTTTAAAGAATGTTTTCTTCTAGCTTATCTACTTCAAAGCATAACTTCCTAATTTTGAAAACATCAACTTGTGCATGATAGTGACAGAAAAATATGTTTACAACAGAGGTGAAGCATATAAATTGTCAAATTTTATTGACAATGTTGTGATTGATTCTTTTGTTGTTCATATAGTCAAAAACGCCCATGGGGTCAACAAGAGAGTGAACCACACTTTATAGACTGGATCTCTATTCTAAGCCTAAATGCAAATCGTACTTAAGTGGTCTTGATTTATAATGGATCTAAAAGCTCCAAAATTTTAACCAAAGCATGTCACCTCGTTAAGCTTGAAGAGCCCCTGGTCCAAACATATGGATCTCCATGTGGTGGTTCCTTCCATTGACAGTGATGATGCCTTTGCTTTTGATCCCAAAATAACTAAGAGGGGGCAGAGGCCAGATGTTGGTAGAAACCTTGTGTAGCTTTCACCAACTTCATTCCCCACCCACCTTATGCAGCACCAAGGTTGGTTCAAGGTGACATCTTCATCCAATGCACATTTATTTAGATCCTTTTTCGATGGCTTTGAAGTCCCTCCTGTCTCTTGTTAAACACGCAGAGGAAGTTGAAGCATGTTTGATCCATTTGAGCTCCGAGCCTTTTCATTTGCCTTGAACATCAAATAAGATCCCATATTCGACACTAGAATTAATCATGTAATTCTGCAAGTGGACTCTGTCTGGTTTATCTCCAACCAAGTGAACCACTCCACCACCATTCACCACCGTTTCCATATACCTCCTGTAACCCTTAGCCAAGTGGGGCAATTATAATCTAATATTTTCCACCTTTAAAATGTTTATATTCCAATGTCCCATTCCACATAAGGCTGGGGAAGAATCGTCCCCTTAGATTCCTTCTGGTGAAGTTCTTGGGGAAAAAAGAGAAGAAAGGATGGTTGGTGGTTTATGCTTATGGTCATTCTGATTCTTATATGGGTAGTTTGCAACCTCTCTTGCAAGAATAGGATCATGTCTTCTGCCTTTCACGAAGCCTTTGGTTAGTAAGAGCAAAATTCTTCATAGCTCCATCACATTTTGCTGGGCCTACCTTTGGATAAGTAATGCTGCTCTGTTGTGTTAGACACAACTTTCCTTGAGATGCAATGGTCTTCAGTTATGAGCCAGAATGT